>NW_024871280.1:5000-102427 GCF_019054845.1 Dipodomys spectabilis
ATGCCAGCTGTGTTTGTCAGGGAAGCCCGTTACATTACCAGCAACCACTAGTTCTGCAAATGGGGAAGCCACCCTGTTCGCTGGGAATTACCTGCTAGCAATAATTTGTTCTGTTTTACGGTATGCATCTGTGTCCACCCACCTTCAAGAATTCTGCAGACACTCATGTACCATGTGTGTATGTGTGTGTGTGTGAGAGAGAGAGACCAGGAGCTGGTGGCTCACGCCTGTCATCCCAGCTACCCAGGAGGCTGAGATCTGAGGATCAAAGTCCAAAGCCAGCCCAGGCAGGAAAGTTTGTGAGACTCTCATCTCCAGTAAACCACCAGAAAACCGGAAGTGGTGCCATATATATATATGGCTCCAAGTGGTAGAGCACCAGCCTTGAGCAAAACAGAACTCAGGGACAGCCCCCAGGCCCTGAGTTTAAGCCCCAGAACCCAGTTAGTGATTTTGGGGGTGGGGAGGGTGTTCCTTCCTCTATATCACATTCCTCATCCACAAAATGGAAAAAGGAAACTCCGAAACTCCTTTCTGGGCTTCTCCAATGCCCTGTGCTTTGGTTGTTCCCCTGGCTGCCTAACCACCAAAGCCATCGTGCCTGGCCCTGGGGTCTGGCACACTGCATTTTGAGTCTGCAGTTATACCATGGGAGATGCCTAAGACAGGAGCAGCTACTGGGGAGGGGCGTGTCTGCCTTCTATTTTATGTATCTATCTTTATTTGTTTATTTATTTCCCTGTCCTGGGCTTGAACTCAGGGCCTGGGGCGCTGTCCCTGAGCTGCTTTGTGCTCAAGGCTGGCGCTCTACCACTTTGAGCCATATATGTGGCACTTCTGGTTTTCTGGTGGTTCATTGGAGATAAGAGTCTCACGGACTTTCCTTCCCCCGGCTGGCTTCAGATCACAATCTTCCAGATCTCAGCCTCTTGAATGGCTGGGAAGACAGGCATCTGGGTGCTTGTGTGCAAGGGCCAGCGTAGGTTTTCCCATCCCTTCTACGCACAGCACCCCCACAACTTTGTCCCCACACCCCCACCCCCACCCCCTGGGCTGGAGGGGCTGAAACCAGATACCAGGTCTAGTTCCCCAGGCTGGCCTCAGGCCTCAGTGTGTGGCATCAACCTGCCAAGAACCATCCTTTGTCTGAGCGGGTCCCCTGGGGAGCCGCAGGATCCATTTTCCCTCTCCCCTCCCTGCCCTGCTTTTATCTTCCAGTCACTCCTAGAAGAGGGTTACAGGGGGGTGATCTCAGAATGTTCTGGACTCTGATTTGGGAGACGCCCCCCCTCCCCTGCTTACAGCTGTGGAATGTTTAGGAGAAAGCCGGTCACCAGCAACTCACACATCTGTCACCCTAGCTACTGGGGGACTGAGATCTGGAGGATGGCGGTTCGAAGCCAGTCCTGGGCAGGATAGTCCATGAGACATTATCTCCAAGGAACCAGCAAAAACAGAACAAAACTGGAAGTGGAGCTGTGGCTCAAAGTGGTAGGGTACTAGCCTTGAGCACTAAAGCTCAGGGACAGCAACCAGGTACTGCCCTAGAATTGGCATACTTGTGTATGTGTACACACTGTCTGCCTGTCTGGTTTGTTCCCCTCCTCAAATGCTATTCTCCTTGATCAGGACAGCTTCTCCTTCTCTGGTGTGTGTGTGTGTGTGTGTGTGTTAGAGAGAGAGAGGAGAGGGGAGAGAGGTTACTGGTGTTCAGGGCTTTCTGCTCAGCTTTCTCCCTCCTGGCTGGTGCTCTACCACTTGAGCTACATGGCCACTGCCAGCTTTTTGCTGGCTCCTGGGAGAGAAATTTTTTTTTTTTTGGGTCCGGTCGTGGGGCCTGAACTCTGGGCCTGGGCGCTGTCCCTCAGCTCTTCAGCTCAAGGCGAGCGCTCTACCACTTGAGCCACAGCACCACTTCTGGCTTTTTTCTTTTTGCTTATGTGGTTCTGGGGAATCGAACCCAGGGGCTCATGCATGCAAGGCAAGCGCTCTACCACTGAGCCACCTTCCCAGCCGGATCTATCTGCCCCGACTGGCCTTCAAACTGTGACGCTCAGATCTCAGCCTTCCGAGTAGCCGGGATTACAGGCATGAGCTACTTGGCGCCAACTACCCCCTCTAACTTTTTCCCCTTCACACATTCTTCTGGCTCTGACTACAAGCCCTTCACACACACACACCCAGTCACCACCAGTGCCCTAAAACGGGCCTCCCTAAGCCTGCTTGAACCATAGCCATGGTTCTGTCACAATCACCAACACTTTACTCTCTCCCTCCATCTCACACCAAGGCCCATCCCCAGATGCCATTCCTGCCCGGAGCAATGTAATGCCAGCCATCTCGCACCCCCCCCCCATCTCCAGCCAGCCCACCCACCCACGATGCCCTCCCTCTCCTCATGATCATTATCATTTGATGTCAATCCTGGGTCTTGAACTCAGGGACAGAGCGCTGTCCCTGAGCTCTTTTTGCTCCAGGCTGGCGCTCTACCACTTTGAGCCCTATAGATGGCACCACTTCTGGTTTTCTGGTGGTTCGTGGGACATGAAGAGTCTCATGGACTTTTCCTGCCCAGGGCTGGCTTTGAACCACAATCCTCTGGATCCCAGCTCTCCTGAGTAGCTAAGGATGACGGGCAGCACCCAGCTTTCTCCTGGCCCATTTCAATGGCAGGCAGAATCCAGGCTCCCCTGAGTCATGGGGTTGGCATTTTGGTCGCCTGGAAATGAAAGCCTCTGGAACCTAGCATGCAAAGAATCTTCTTTGCCATGCAAATTTATGCAGCGCGTTCTGTGGAGATGGCTCTGCCCCTGTCAGGGAAATCTCAGGCCTGGCTTTTCCTCTGTTAAGGGTTCTCTTCTGCCTTGGGAGCCTCGACCTGAATCATCTTGCAAGTGCTCTACCACTTGAGCCACAGCGCCACTTCCGGTATTCTGGTGGCTCATAGGAGATAAGAGTCTCAGGGACTTTCCTGCCAGGGCTGGCTTTGAACTGAGATCCTCCAGATCTCAGCCTCCTTAGTAGCTGGGATGACGGGCGTGAGCAACGGCGTCTGGCCCTTAATTTTTTTTTTTTAAATACCAATTACAAATTAATCAGATATTTAACTTGCTAATATAATTAAGTGGAATTATTTCCACTTGTTTCTTTGTAACTTTTTTCCTTTTTTTTCTTTTCTCAAGGCAGCTGCTTAGAAAAATCTATACAAATGTACCCGTGTCTTGAATTTGTACTTCACGTTATAGTTCAGTCAGATACTGCAGCCAGGACCGATAAAGCCAGAACCTGCACCTAGCTTAGCAGCAGATTAGGGGGTCGGCCTCTGGGGTGGGAAGAAGATGGATTAAAAGTGTTCTGTAGCCCAGCACCAGTGGCTCACACCTGTAATCCCAGCTACTCAGGAGGCTGAGATCTGAGGATAACAGTTCAAAGCCAGCCAGGGCAGGAAAGTCTGAGAGACTCTTATCCCCCATAAACTATGAAAGAAAGAAAGGAAGGAAGGAAGGAAGAAAGAGAGAGGGAGGGAAGGAAGGAAAGAAGGAAGGAAGGGAGGGAGGGAGGGAAAGAAAGAGGAAAGGAGGGAGGGAGGAAGGAAGCCAAGCCTAGTACCGGTGGCTCCCGCCTGCCATTCCAGCTACTCAGGAGTCTAAAATCTGGAGGATCGTGGTTTGAAGCCGGCCCAGAAGGAAAGTCCCCGTGAGACTCTTATCTGCACTTAACCACCCCCCCAAAAAAAAAAGAAAAAGAAAATAAAGCCAGAGGAAAAATAAAATATAAGAATATAATAAAATATAACTAAATAAAACAACAATATAATAAACATTAATGTAAAACAAAATATGTGGGTACAAAAATATAAATATATTACGATTGCTAATATTAACAATACCAACAATATATTAAGACATTACTATTACTAATAGTAATGTATTGTAGTATAATAGCATATTGTTATATGTATTATATTTTATACTATATTATAGTAAATATACAAAATATATTTATAATATACTGTATAGTCGATATTTTAGCAGTAATATATTAATATATTGTACATAGCATAGTTTCAGTATATAGCATATAATATATTAAAATTACTATAATGTAGCATATACTCACATGCAATATATAAATACTATAGAAACAATACTAACATTGCATTAAGATATTCACATTAACAATAGCCTATTAATATGACATATAAAATAATAACATAATAAAAACATAATATTTTTTTGCCTTGAGCAAAAAATAAGAATAAAAAGCTCAGGGACAGCACCCAGGGGCCCTGAGTTTGAGTCCTAGGATGGGCAAACCAGTAAAAGAAAGCAATGACTGAACGAATGAGTGAATAAAGCAAATAGAATAACAGAATAGAACGAAGCTGTGGTGGAAGATCAGGATGCAGAGCCACGTTGGTTTTTAGCAGTCATGGGGTGAGCTCAGGCTCTGGGCTGGACCAGTGGGGAGGGGGAGGAGGGATGGGGGGAGAGGAGGAGGAGGAGGAGGGGCTGACAAGGGATTTCCCATTGTCCCCAGGCCCAGGCAATTAACCTCAGCCACCCGGCTCTGGGGTTCACAAAAGCTCAGCAGGATGACAGCTGTTTTCCCGGGGCCCCCGACATTCCACACCCTTGTTCACAGGTGGATAAAAGCTGCCCCAGAGACTCGCCGCCTCGGGCCTCCTAGACCACCGCGTTAACCCTTCCCTGACCCCAGCCCAGCCTGGAGCTGGGGAAGGAGGGTGGGGGTGGGGGGACCCGAAAATCCAGCACCAGCAGCCCCGGAGGAAAGACTGGGAGAATCACACACTTCCTCTTCCATCTCAACAGAAGCTGGGGATGCCCTTGTTTGCATACATCTGCATACATTTGCATCTCATTTATCCCAGCACCCAGCCCAGCCCAGAAAGAGGATAGGGTCTGTAAGTGTGTGTGTGTGTGTGTGTGTGTGTGTGTGTGTGTGTGTGTCTGTGTGTGTGTGTGTTTGTCTGTCTCTCTGTACTACGGCTTGATCTCAGGGGCCTTGATGCCATCCCTTAAGCTTTTCCAGGCTGGTGGGCGCACTACCACTTGAACCACAACTCCACGTCAGCTTCTTGCTGCCATCCCTTGGCCATCAGCATCTCACAAGGACTTTCCCGTCATCTTCCCCTAACCCCCCCCCACCCCCCCCACTGGTTTCAAACCATGATCCTCAGATCTCCACTCCCCCCCCACACACACACCCAGTCCACACCGGGTGAATCTTGACAAATCCGTCCACGCGGGTCATGTGCACCCCTCCCCCCCATGATGATCACAGGTGACATCTCCCCCTCACATCCCTCCCCCCCCCCCCCCCCCCCCCGGACTCCACTCTGCCTGGTCCTGGAGCTGCGCATGGAGGATGGGCTGTTTGGGGTTTTTGATTTTTGGATTTCTTATTCCTCGGTGAGGGCCGGATCGCTCCGGGGGACACGCGGCACAAGTGACCCTTTGGGGACACGCCGAGATTGGATCAGAAGAGATGAGGGCCAGAGGGGGGGCCGGGACTCCAGCGCCTGCTCCCTCCCTCCCTTGCTCCCTCCCTCTCTCTCCCCCCCTTTCTGGGAGACACAAGGCCCCAAAGGATTCTTAGGGAGGGAATTCTCTCTCTCTCTCTCTCTCTCTCTCTCTCTCTCTGGGAGACACAAGGCCCCAAAGGATTCTTAGGGAGGAAATTCTCCCTCCCTCCCTCCCCGTCTCTCCCTCCTTCCCCTCTCTCTCTTCTCCTTCTCTCCTTCCCTGTCTTAGTTGGTACCCCCCACCAAAGGGCACTCCTGATCCATCAAGGATCTGGGCATCACATTTCAGGGCACCCCGGCTCCCAGGGCTGGGTGGGGGCCCCAGCTGGCTGATGAGCCCAACTGTCCCTTAGGCCCTGTGGTCAGCGCTGGACACAGCTGGGCTTCACCCAACACATCAGGGGTGGGGGCAAGGGCACTAAAGCAGTAGGGGGTACTGGTGTGGTACTTAACACCACGCCATTCTTTTTTATTTTTACTTTGGCCAGTCTTGGGACCTGAACTCAGGGCCTGGGCGCTGTCCCTGAGCCTCTTTGTGCTCAAAGCTAGCATTCTACCACTTTGAGCCTATATATATATGACGCCACTTCCGGTTTTCTGGTGGTTCATTGGAGATTGGAGTCTCCCGGATTTTCCTGCCAGGGCTGGCTTTGAACCACTGTCCTCGGGATCTCAGCCTCCCTGAGTAGCTGGGATGACAGGTGTGAGTCACAAGGCCTGGCTCACATCACCCTAACTTGTAATCGGCTTCCCTCCCTCCCCCCCCCTTCTCTCCAAATAGGCTCTACACCCAATACCTGGCAGAAAGATGGGTGCTGATCTCTGTATGCCATGAGGAGCCCCAGTATTTATGCTCCAGAATTCATTTCTACAAACACCAGGCAATGGCTGGCTTGGGGTGTTTGCCTGCCTGTAACCCTTGGATCTCTTGAGCCAAGGGGTGTGGAGCCTGCCCTCAGCTAGGGAGGGAGAGAGGAGGACACAAGGAAACATTATAGCTTTGGGGGGTGGATGCAGATAAAGGGGTACATCTGAGTAGATGAGGGCTGGTGGCCAGCCTCAAATCCCACCACCTTCACCCTGTCTCCCATCCTGCTTCATACCTCTGGGAGACTCCACTTTCTACTGCCAACCTAGGTACAATAAACATGTCCTCCAACCACAGGGTGCATGCCTGTCACCCCAGCAATTCAGGGAGGCCGCGATCTGGAGGATTGCGGTTTGAAGCCAGCCCGGGGCAGGAAAGTCTAGGAGACTCTTATCTCCAACGAAGCACTTATATGTGTGTGTGTGTATACATATATATGTGTGTATATATATACATACATACAGATAGATAGATAGATATAATAAAGCCAGAAGTGGAGCCATGGCTCAAGCGGTAGAGTGTTAGCCTTGAGCACAAAGATTCAAGCGGTAGAGTGTTAGCCTTGGCCATCATAAGCTCAAGGCCAGCGCACCTGGACCTTGAGTTCAAACTCCAGGGTTGGCACTCACACACACAAAAATGAAACACCAAAAATGAATAAATGCTGGATTCCAATTCCACCTCCTCTAGACATCTTTCCAGGATTGCTCTGGACATGGAGTTCTCCTCTCATACCACTTCCTCCAAGAGATCAGGGGCTGTGTGGCTACCCTGTTACTGGGTAGGTCTCTTTCTCTGTGAAGGAATAAATAGGAGAGACACAGAGAGGCCTTGTAACTCTATTTCTCTCTCTCTCTCTCTCGCTCTCTTTTCCATTCCTGGGGCTTGAACTCAGGGCCTGGGCGCTGTCCCTGAGCTTCTTTTGCTCAAGGCTAACACTCTACCACTTTGAGCCATATATATATGGCACCACTTCCGTTTTTCTGGTGGTTTGTTGGAGATCAGAGTCACACAGACTTTCCTGGCCAGGGCTGACTTTGAACCGCGATCCTCCAGCTCTCAGCCTCCTGAGTCGCTGGGATGACAGGCGTGAGCCAGCGGCTCCTTCCATTGTCTGTCAAGGTTTTTAATAAGGCCTGTCAGGTACCCTCCCCCGCCCCCCTCTGTAAATGAAGGGTTCCAAGCCCACAGCTGGATTTTACAGGGAAGGGGTAAGCTTGGAAACCCCCCCCTCCAAAATTATTGTCAGCCTCGATGGGCCCCATCCCTCACAAAGCTTTGGCTGTTGGATTTCATCTCCTATATAGGGGTAGGAAGGGAGGGGGAGGGAGGGGGGGTCCCAAGGCCTCAGGAAATGACGTGGGATCATCCCTATAAATAGTACCCTTCCATATTGATCATCTTCAAAAGACACGGTATGTTCTAGGCGCACAAAGGAGAGAGAGTTGGGTCTAAAAATAGACTTCATTCTCAGGAAACATTACCAGCCAGGGCACGGTGCTGGGGAAGCCAGTGACACCGACAGGTGCGGGCGCACACAGGGGTTCGAAACCAGGCTCCACTCCTCTCCACCGCCGCCCTGTTGCCCCCTCCCCCCACTCCCCAGCCTGTTCCTGCCTCAGGGCCTTTGCATGCACTCCCAGCATCCCCTTCTTCATTCCCCCCCCCCCCCCATCCTCTTGGTTTGGCTCTTTCCTGGTTATCCAGGCTCCCAGAGTGATCTTGTGTTTCAAGAAGTCAGCCAGAGCCTGTGGCTTCATGCCTGCCTTTCATCTTAGTGAATCTCCAAGGAGGCCAAGATCTAGAGGATCATGGTTCAAAGCCAGCCCCCTGCTCCCAGGGCAAATAAGTCCATGAGACTCTTTATCTCCAAGGAGTCACCAGAAAGCAGAGAAGCTCAGTCCCTGAGTTCAAGTCCCTCATTTTCATCTCCCCAACCCAACTCCAAACTGGCTTTTGTTCCCATCCATCCATCCATCCATCCACCCACCCATCCACCTACCCATCCATCCATCCATCCACCCATCCATCCATCCATCCATTCACCCATCCGTCCATCCACCCATCCATCTATCCATCCACCCATCTATCCATCCATCCATCCACCCACTCACCCATCTATCCATCCATCCATACATACATACATACATACATCCACTCATACACCCATTCATCCATACATCCAGTCATTCATCTATCCATTCATTCATTCATTCTTTCTCTGGCTCACCAGAGTTTTTCCAGCATTCTGTGGGTGCTGAGAATGGGATATATTTTGCCATGTGAACCAGTACCCCCGCTGTTTCTTCTGAATTATTTTGTTCTAAATTATTTTGCTCATCTACTATAACCTTATTGGACAGAAGATTTTGTGTTTTTGTTTGTTTGTTTTTGTGCCAGGCCTGGAGCTTGAACTCAGGGCCTGGGTGATGCTGTTCCAAGTCAGTGCTCTACCACTTGGAGCCACAGCTCCACTTCCAGCTTTTTTTAACTGGTTCTTTGGAGATTTGAGTTTCACAGAGACTTTCCTTCCCTGGCATTGGCTTTGAACTGCGATCCTCCAGATCTCAGCCTCCTGGGGTCCGCTAGGACAACATGCATGAACTCTGGACCCCCTGGCCAATTGAAGTGGCTGTAATGTCACCAACTCCCTGAAAGCTGCGAACCTCATGGAGCAGCTGGCTGTGGCAGGGCCAGACACCTCCCAGAACTTGCTTCCGTGGGCCATGCTGGACCAGGGAGGGAAGACACACCAATAGCCAGGCTGGTAGCTACATTCTGTGATTTGGGAGGCTCAGGGAGCTGGGCAGATGGCATTCACATGGCTGGGTCTCCGGTTTCATCGCCAAAATTGGCCATTACCACTGTGCGGGCCTCCACGGTGGAGGCTGGGAAAAGCACTCAGCTCACGTTACCTATTTTTAGTGCCATTATAGGGATGGAGTCTCCATTCCCTGAGTCGAGCTCACAAGAGCCTCCAGGACCGTGGCCTGGCCTTCACTCTGCTCTTCTATTTTTTTTCTCTCTCTCTTTCTTTTCTTTCTTTCTGCCAGTCCTGGGTCTTGAACTCAGGGCCTGGGCATTGTCCCTGAGCCTCCTTCACTCAAGGCTAGTGCTCTATCACTTGGAGCCATCTATGGCACCACTTCCGGGGTTCTGGTGGTTCATGGGAGATGAGAGTCTCACGGACTCTCCTGCTTGGGGCTGGCCTCGAGCTTCGATCCTCTAGATCTCAGCCTCCTGAGTAACTGGGATGACAGGCGTGAGCCATCCACACCCTAGCCGCTCTATTCTTCTTTCTGTTACACTGTGGGAGCCCAGCGGAGCCTTCACTAGGAACTGAGACCCCAACATTTTCACATCCCCGCCATCTTGTACATACTGCCTGCCATGCTTGGGCTAGAGGGTCCCCCAACCCTGGAAGACTCCTACACACCCTTCAAAACCCAAATGGAAGGATATTTTTGTTAGAAAGATAGCTTTTGCTCTCCAGCCCCAAGGAAATGACTTCACTTCGGAATGGGTTCTTAGAAGACACTTCTACCATTGCAGTTTCCTTTATTCTTTCCTTTCTTTCTTCCTTTCTTCCTTCCCTCCCTTCTTCCCTCCTTTGCTCTTTCCCTTCTTCCTTCCCTTCTTCCTTTCTTTCTTTCTTACTTCCTTCCCTCCCTACTTTCTTCCCTCCTACCCACCCTCCTTTCCTTCCCTCCTTACTTCCTTTCTTTCCTCCCTCCATCCCTCATTCCCTCCCTCCTTCCTTCCCTCCCTCCCTCCCTCCCTCCCTCCTTCCCTCCTTCCTTCCTTCCTTCCTTCCTTCCTTCCTTCCTTCCTTCCTTCCTTCCTTCCTCCTCCCTGTGCCAGTACAAGGGCTTGAACTCAAGGCCTGTATTGTCCCTTGGCTTTTTCTTCTCAGAGCTGGTGCTCTACCACTTGAACCACACCTCCACTTCTGGCTTTATTTTGGCTACTTGGCCAGAAATAAAAATCAAACAGACTCTCCAGCCCGAGCTGCCTTCAAACTGCAATCCTCCAGAGGTCAGCCTCCTGTGTGGTCACTGGGATTACAGGTGTGAGCCACCAGACACCCCCCCCCCCCCCACACACACACACAGGACCTGCCATTGGTTGCTGCTGCCTTCAGGAGACCCCGCTCTCCTGCTCCCCAGGTCCTACCAAGCTCCATCTTCACACTGAATGAATCTGGATTTTTCCAGAAAAGCTCTGATGGTCAGCCAGGGACAGGCGAAGCAGGCTAAGACCATGCCAGGCTGAAGGTAAGCCAGCTGTGTGTGTTTCTGCGTGGCCCGTGATAGGCCCACTGAATAACCTAGAGATTCCTACCCTGAGTGGCGTCTTTCTCATTCAGGGACCTTGCACGAGTCCTTGACTATTCTCTAGGACTCAGTTTCCCCATTGGTATAATGTGATAAGTATCCGTGTGCGTGTCCGTGTGTGTACACGCGCACGCGTGCATGCACCAGTACTAGCAATTGAACTCTGGGCCTGGGCGCTGTCCCTCAGCTCTTCAGCTCAAGGCTGGTGCTCTACCACTTGAGCCACAGCTCCACTTCCGGTTTTCTGGTGGCTTATTTGAGATCAGAGTCTCACAGACTTTCCTGCCTCAGGCTGGCTTTGAACTGCGATCCTCAGATCTCAGCCTCCTGAGTAGCTGGGATGACAGGCGTGAGCCACGGGTGCCTGGCTTTAAAAGTTTTTTGTTTTATTTTGTTTTTTTTAGGTTCTGTGTAAGACTTTGGGGGCCAAAACCCCTCTTCCTACTTGATTTGAAATGGACAGGAAAAGAGCCAGCCAGGATTCTGCTGCCCAGAGCTTCGTATGATGTCCGGCATTAAGGGAGATCAGTGGTGAGCCTGTCCAGGCTCCCTGGGAGATGCCTGGCGTCTCTGGTGGAGGGAACCCAACAGCCTGGTGGTGGCAGTGCCAGCCTGGAACTTCCACAGGCTGCTGACCTCATGGGTCACGCTCAGAGCCAGACACCAAAGGGATATGCAGGGCTTGAACTCGGGGCCTGGGCACTGTCCCTGAGCTCTTCAGCTCAAGGCTGGCACTTGGAGCCATTGATGGCGCCACTTCCGGCTTTCTGGTGGTTCATGGGAGATCAGAGTCTCATGGACTTTCCTGCCCCGGGCTGGCTTCGAACCACTGTTCTCCAGCAAGTGCCTCGGAGGTGGGCCTGAAGCCGAGGATCCTGTCCCCTGTCCAGCCACGGCCACCACCGCCCCCACTGCCAGCGGCTCCCCACATCATACCAGGCCTCCTCCATTTCAGGGGTACTCCCCAAAAATCAAATGACGCAGAGGTCGAGGAAGGTCCCCTCCTGGGAACACACATGTGCGCATGCGTGCGTGCGTGCGTGTGCTCACACATGACCAGGGCCAACAAACACCCCCACCAAAGCTCGGCGCTCGGGGAGCTCCAGGTTCAAAGCTCACCAGGACCAGGACGGGGCTGCAGAGAGGGTGACTTTTTTTTAGGGGTGTGGGGAGGGGAACCCCCAGATCCCTCAGTGGTGAGGGTGCCCAGAGATAGGGCAGGAGAGAGACAGAGAGACAAAAAGACAGACAGAGAGCTAGAGAGAGACAAAGACAGAGAGACAGACACAGTGACAGAGAGACAGAGCTAGAGAGACAGAGAGACAGACAGAGAGAAATAGCTAGAGAGAGACAGAGAGACAGACAGAGACAGACAGAGAGACAGAGAAATAGCTAGAGAGAGACAGAGAGACAGAGCTAGAGAGAGACAGACAGACAGCTAGAGACAGAGTTAGAGACAGACAGACAGAGCTAGAGACAGACAGACAGAGCTAGAGACAGACAGACAGAGAGACAGAGTTAGAGACAGACAGACAGAGCTAGAGAGACAGAGAGACAGAGTTAGAGACAGACAGACAGAGCTAGAGAGACAGAGAGACAGAGCTAGAGAGACAGACAGAGAGACAGAGCTAGAGAGACAGACAGAGCTAGAGAGACAGACAGACAGACAGAGCTAGAGAGAGGCAGGGAGCGCGACCTCCCGAATCGGGGCGCACAGAGCCCTCCAGTCCCCCTGGAGCACCGAGGTCAGTGGGGAAGGGACCCCCCCCTCAGGCCCAGGATAGAAGTGGGGTTCTCGGGGCCTCGGCAGCCCGCGCACCCCTCCATCTCCGGGTCCAGCTCTGACCTTGGGGTCCCACCCCGCCCCCGGCGGCCAGGTGAGGCTCCCCTCCCCCTCCCCCTGCTCCCCCTCCCCCTCCCCAGCGCCGGGAGCGGGGGAGGGGGCGCCCCGGGATCCCCGAGGGGGGGGTCAGCCTCGCCCCCGCCCCCCGCTCTCGGGGGTCACCGGTGCGGCGGGGGGGGGGGGGGTTGGGGAACCGGGGAGCAAAGTTGGGAGGCAGCGAGGAGGGGACAGGGGGGGGGGGGGACCCCAGCCCCGAGGGGGGCTCGGGCGGCGCGGGCTCACCTGCGGGGCCCCCGGGTGATCGGGGGGCCGGGGCGCGGGCGGCGG
Source organism: Dipodomys spectabilis (assembly GCF_019054845.1). NCBI lineage: Eukaryota > Metazoa > Chordata > Mammalia > Rodentia > Heteromyidae > Dipodomys > Dipodomys spectabilis. Next base: position 17,918 of record NW_024871280.1, read on the forward strand.
CGGCTCCTGCGGGGCGCGGGCGCGGGCTCCGGCTCGGCTCCGGCTCGCGGGCGGCGCGGGCTCCGGCTGGGGGCGGGGTCGGCGCGGGCCCCGCCTGGGCTCCGGCCGGGGCTTTTATTTTGGGGGGGAGTTCCCTCCCCTCCCCCGCCAGCCCCGCCCCCGCCCCGCCCCGCCCCTCCCCCGGGGTCAGCGCGCGCACGTGGAGAGGGACGGACAGAGGGACGGACGGACGGACGGACGGCGGGCACGCCGCCGGGGAGGCGCACACCTGGGCGCGGGGAGCGCACACGCGCGCGCGCACCGGGTCCGGGGCCCAGCACGCTCTCCAGCAGACCCAGGGACAGACAGACTGCAGACAGACGGACGGACAGCAGAGAGGCCGACAGCCGACAGCAGAGAGACAGACTGCAGCCAGCCAGTCAGACTGCAGACAGCAGACAGACAGACAGACAGCAGACAGAGAAACAGACAGCAGGCAGAGAAACAGACAGCAGAGAGCCAGACCCCAGACAGACAGACAGCAGACAGACAGACAGACAGCAGAGAGACAGACAGCAGACAGAGAAACAGACAGCAGAGAGCCAGACCCCAGACAGACAGACAGCAGACAGACAGACAGACAGACAGCAGAGAGACAGACAGCAGACAGAGAAACAGACAGCAGAGAGCCAGACCCCAGACAGACAGACAGCAGACAGACAGACAGACAGACAGCAGAGAGACAGACAGCAGACAGAGAAACAGACAGCAGAGAGCCAGACCCCAGACAGACAGACAGCAGACAGACAGACAGACAGCAGAGAGACAGACAGCAGACAGAGAAACAGACAGCAGAGAGCCAGACCCCAGACAGACAGACAGCAGACAGACAGACAGACAGCAGACAGAGAAACAGACAGCAAAGAGCCAGATCCCAGACAGACAGACAGAGAGCCAGATAGCAAACAGAGAGCCAGATAGCAGACAGCAGAGAGCCAGACAGCAGACACACAGGCAGACAGCAGACAGACAGACAACAGACAGACAGATGGACAGAGTCCCAGGGCCCGGACACACATGTGTGCATGCACACACGCACACATGCACATGCACACACACACACACAGGATCCCAGGGCCCAGCATGCTTTCCATCAAACCCAGGGACAGACAGATAGACAGCAAACAAACAGACAGCAGACAGACAGACAGATGGACAGAGTCCCAGGGCCCAGACACACACATATGCATGCGTGCCCACACACGCATGCACGCACACCTACAGGATCCCAGGGCCCAGCATGCTTTCCATCAAACCCAGGGACAGCCAGCCAGCCAGCAAACAGACAGACAGCAGACAGACAAACAGACGAAGTCCCAGGTTCTAGGCACACACGCGCGTGCACACGTGCGCGCGCGCACACACACACACACACACACACACACGAGGGTCCCAGGACCCAACATGGTTTCCATCAAATCTAGGGACAGACAGACAGTAGACAGATGGATAAATGGAGTCCCAGGGTTCAGGCACACTTGTGCACACACACACACACACACACACACACACACACACACACACACACACACATTGTGAGTTGCTGGAGGCCCAGAGGGCGTGGTGGTGCTGGGTTTGGGGAGCCGGGGCTGAGTTCCGTGTATGCGCCCTGGGCTTGGGAGCAGTCCCTCTTGGTGGGGTGGACACTGAGGCCCTGGGATTGGGAGCGGTCTGGGATCAGGAGGACAGTGAGGGCAGGGAGGGCGCCCACCCCGCTCCGGGTGAGCGGTGGGAGCGCAGCCCGGCGCTTTGGGCTGGCAGCGGCTCCCCCTAGCGGTCAGCGCGGGGGGTGCAGGCCTGCCCCGCTCCGGGAGACCCGACCAACGCACCCCAAATTTCAACGGGGTGCAGGGGAAAAAGCTGCGAGCAGGGACAGTCAGGTCCCTGGGGATGCGTCCATGAAAACCTGTGGGCTCTGAGTTATACATGCATCTGTCTATCATCTGTCTCTGTCTGTCTGCGTGCTTCCTTCCATCTGTCTATTTATCTGTCTGCCTGCCTATCTATCTATGCATCTGCCTGTCTGTCTATCATCTTTCCATCTACCATCTGTCAATCATCCACCTATCTATCCATCCATCTATTTTCCTCTATCAGTCATCTGTCTGCCTCTCTGCCTGTATCTATCAATCATCCATCCATCCATCCATCTATCTATCTATCTATCTATCTATCTATCTATCTATCTATCTATCTATCTATCTCTGTCTATCCTTTTGTCTATCAATCATCATCTATCTATCTATGTAGTTTGTGTGTGTGTGTGTGTGTGTGTGTCTGCGCCAGTACTGGGACTTGAACTCAGGGCCTGCATGTTGTCCCTTAGCTTCTTTTTGGCTAAAGCTGGCATTCTATCATTTGAGCCATAGCTCTACTTCAAGATTTCTGGTGGTTCATTGAAGAGAAGAGTCTCACAGACTTTCCTGCCCGGGCTGGCTTTGAACCACGGTCCTCAGATCTCAGTGCTGAGTAGCTGGGATGACAGGCATGAGCCACCAGTCAGGCCCCCCCCCTTTTCCTTTTTATGTTTCCTTCTATTGAACCTACCCATATTATCCGGCACCCCGCGTTTACTCAGACATCCACACAAAGACACCAAAAAGCAACCCGCTACAGAGGTTCCTTCTTGAAGTCTTGTCATTGTCACAGTTCCCTGGGCTTGCTTGCTTGCTTGGCTGGTGCTTTGCCGCTTGAGTCATGCCATCTCCCTCCTGGCTTTTTCCCCCTGATTATTTTTTTCCCCAGTTGTGAGGCTTGAACTCTGGGCCTGGGCACTGTCCCTCAGCTCTTCAGCTCAAGGCGAGCGCTCTACCACTTTGAGCCACAGCGCCACTTCTGTTTTGTTTTCTGCTTATGTGGTACTGAGGAATCGAACCCAGGGCCTCACATATGCAAGGCAAGTACTCTACCCCTGAGCCACTTTCCCAGCCCTCCCTGGTTATTATTATTATTATTATTATTATTATTTTTAGAGATGAGATCTCACAAAACTTTTCTGCCCAGGCTGGCTTGGCTATGATCCTCCAGATCTCAGCCAGCCTAAGTAGCCAGGATTACAGGCGTGAGTCACCGGCGCCCAGCTTTGTGCTTGTGAAATTCATCTGAGCGGTTGTTTGCCGTTGGGGGAGTTTCTTGGTTCTCTCTGATGTATGGAAAGCCATGGCGTGGCGATGCCAACGGTCTTCCCTTTATGGCTCATCTTGAGTGAGGCGACCAAAAATAGCTCACTATGAGTGTCCAGTGCCATCTAAGATTCAGGTCCATTTTCTCCACGGATGGAAGAATTAAAGGGCAGGAAAGTGGTTAAAGCAGACAGAGCAGGTTGATTTGAAAGCAGAAGAAACAGTGAAAGAAACAGCAAAATGGACTCCTTGTCCATTGAACAAGGGAATGGGCAGGAACTGGATAACCTTGTTGCCTCCCCCTCTGGGTGTGCTCCTGCTCTGATTGGCTGAGGGAGTGTGGGAATGGTGAGTGTTCTTCTGCTCTGATTGGCCAAGGGGTGGGTATGCTTCTGCTCTGATTGGTTGAGGGGTGGGTGGGAATGGCAGATGTGTTTCTGCTCTGATTGGCCAAGGGGCGGGTGTGCTTCCGCTCTGATTGGTTGAGGGGTGGGTGGGAATGGCAGATGTGCTCCTGCTCTGATTGGCCGAGGGAGTGTGGGAATGTCAGGCATACTCCTACTCTGATTGGCTGGAAGGCTGTGGGCATGGCAGGTGTGTTCCTGCTCTGATTGGCCAAGGGGGAGTGGGAACGGCGGTTGTGTGCCTGCTGTGATTGGCTGAGGGGATGAGAGAAAGTCTAGTGATTGGTTCTCCATCTCCACCTGCATTTTGTGGCGCCATTCCTCCTCCCCCAGCCCCAGGATTCATATGTCTTGTTAATTCATCCCCGTCCCACTGAAGAGCCCAGGCTGGATTTGAACCTCCATCCTAGGATGACAGGTGTGAGCCGCTGCCACCAATGTGAGCTGCCCATTTTGATTTTCTTTTCTTTCTTTTTATTTCCATTATTATTGTTGTTGTTATTATTGTCAGTCATGGGGCTTGAACTCAGCACTGGGCGCTGTCCCTCAGCTCTTCAGCTCAAGGCACGTGTTCTACCACTTGAGCCACAGCACCACTTCCTGTTTTCTGGTGGTTCATTGGAGATTAAGAGTCTCAGGGACTTTCCTGCCCAGGGTGGCTTTGAACTGTGATCCTCAGATCTCCGCCTCTTGAGTAGCTGGGATGACAGGCATGAGCCACTGATGCCCAGCTCCCATTGTGGTTTTCATGGGTATTTTTTCCCCCACTATGGTCTATTGGCCATTGACACTATTGGTCCTGTGCTTTTCATTTAGATCAATGAGTATTGTTCTAGATTTCTCTCTCTCCTGTTTCTCACTCAATGCGTTGCTTTGGAGCCACCCCTGTGGTGTGCAATGAGACCCCTATATTGTATATTCCTCCCTTTTATCCATTCTACTATTCATTTCCATAAAGGCAAGGGATTGGTGGGTGGATGGAAGAATCACGGACTCCTCTTGTAATGAACCTAAACACTCCTAGCCTGGGAGATAGAGCTGATGGAATCTTCCAGACAAAGACTCAGAGGTGCCTTTTCCCAGCCTGCCCCTCCCCCCATCTTTGGCCTGCTTTGTGTGTGTGTGTGTGTGTGTGTGTGTGTGTGTGTGTGTGTGTGTGTGTGTATGCGCCAGTACTGGGACTCGAACTCAGAGATTTCAAGGCTGGTGCTCTTCCACTTGAGCCACACCTCCACTCCCTGCTTTTTGCTCCCTACTTTGGAGAATCTCTCGGATTTGTCTGCTCAGGTTGGCTTTAAACTGTGAACCTCCTCAGATCTCAGCCTTCTGAGTAGCGTGGATGACAGCCTCTGTCAGAAGGGATTCCCCCTTCTGAGCCTGGGGGGGGGGGGCCGGGGGGGAGCAGAGGGCATCTTCTAGTCTCTTCCTCCTCCCATCTCCACCCCCCAGTCCAAGACAGACCCAACTCCATCTCTAGCCCAAGGCTGCCCCTCCCTCAAGACACTCGGCTACCATCTGCTGGAAAAGGGAGGAAATGCAGTCATCAGAGGGACAGAGGGAGTAAAATTTAGGATTTGACTCTTGGAGTTCCTGTGAGCTTCCAGTCCTGGGATTTGAACTCAGGACCTGTGGCCCAGTTTCACTCAAGGCTGGCACTCTACCACTTGAGCCGCCTCCCCCCTGCTTTCGACCTGTTGGTGGTTCATTGGAGATCAGAGTCTCATGGACTTTCCTGCCTGGGCTGGCTTTGAACCACGATCCTCAGACATCTGCCCTTTGAGTAGCTAGGATGACAGTCATGAGACCCCGGGGCTCTCCCTACTCTTCTCCTTCCTAGCATGAACAGCTTCTTTAAAATACAAACATCCGGGGAGGTGAGGGAAGATTGGCGGTGAGTCTTCAGAGCTGTGAAGAATTGAGTCCTGCCGTTTGCACACTAAGCTGAGAGGCTGCTACATGCCTCAGTGTCCCCCATATCTAAAGCTGAGCAAGCATGTCACCTCAGGGCCCCCGTCCCTGTCCCCTGGGGAGGCTGCCTTCCCCGGCTCTGTCATCCCAGCCAATCAGGAGGCTGAGATCCAAGGATCGTGGTTCAAAGCCAGCTCTCGGGCAGGAAAACCTATGAGACTTTTATCTCCAATGATCCATCAGAAAACCAGAAGTGGCCTGTGGCTCAAGTGGTAGAGTGCTCACCTTGAGCTGAAATGCTGAGGGATAGCATCCAGGCCCAGAGTTCAAGCCCCAGGACTAACAATCAAAAAAAGCCAGAAGTGGGGCTGTGGCTCAAGTGGTAGATCACCAGCCTTGGGCAAAAGAAGCTCAGAGACAGTGCCCAGCCCCTGAGTTCAAGCCCCAGGAATTCTTTTTTTTCAATTAATTATTTTTTTTTTAATGTGCTACCAAGGAATCGAACCCAGGACCTCATGTATGCTAGGCAAGCACTCTATCACTAAGCCACCTTCCCAGCCCAAGCCGCAGGGATTCTTATCTCCAACGAGCCAGCAAAATGCCAGCAGTGGAGCTCTGGCTTGAGTGGTAGAGCACCAGCTGTGAGAAAAAAAAAAGAGCAAAGCTCAGGGACAATGCCTAGGCCCTGAGTTCAAATCCCAGGTATCAGCACACACACACACACACACACACACACACACACACACACACAGAATTTTAGGTATTTTTCCACCTGTCTCTAGCACCCCCTACAGGCTCCCAAGAAAAATGCATGAGCCAAAGGGCCCTTCTGGATCGGAGAATTCACAGAGCATTTCCTCCCCTTCCCTCCCTCTCCCCAAGTCAGTATTTCAGACCAGGAATGTGTGTGTGTGTGTGTGTGTGTGTGTGTGTGTGTGTGTGTGTGTGTAAAACACCTGCTCACAATGGCAGCTGGAACTGACAAAAACCACTCTTCTTGTACAAGAGCGAGAGAAGATACTGGTTCTCTAGGGAACGCTTAGAGAACAGAGGAGCTATGTCTTGCTGTGGCTCTGTGGAGATTCTGGCCTTCTGTTCCCTCCTCCCAGGCCAGGAACCCCAGCTTCCCAGAGGGCACAGAGGTCTGGGGAGCAGCTGGAGAGATTGACTTCTTAGCACTTGGCTTTTGATTTTTGGGGGCCGGTCATGGGACTTGAACTCAGGGCCTGGGCACTGTCCCTGATCTGCTTTTGCTCAGGGCTAGTGCTCTACCAACTTTGAGCCATATATTTGGCACTACTTCCAGTTTTCTGGTGGTTCATGGGAGAGTCTCACAGGGACTTTCCTGCCCAGGCTGGCTTCGAACTGCAATCCTCTAGATCTCAGCCTCCTGAGTAGCTGGGATGACAGGCGTGAGCCCCTGGCGCCCGGCTTTTCTTCTTAATTTTTAAGTAAATGAATAAACTCTGGTGTTACTTTTGGTGGTACCTGGTGTGAACTCAGGGCTAAGCTGGTACTCTACCACTCGAGCCACACCTCCATTACTATTTTGCTTTAGTTGTCTTTCAGATGGGGTCCTGTGGTTTGGTGGGGGGGGGGTTATGAGGGGCAGGCTTGGATTTCAGTCCTCCTATCACAGCCTCTTGTGTAGCAAACTGTCCTTTTTATCCTTCTTTCCCCCTTCATCCCTCCCTCCCTCCCTTCCATTTCCTCCTCCTCCTCCTCCTCTTCCCTTCCTTCTTCCTCCTCCTCCTCCTTCTTCATCTTCTCCTTCCTTCCTTCTTTCTTTTCCCTTTTCTTGTGCCAGTCCTGGGTCTTGAACTCAAGGCCTGGGTGGTATCTCTTATCATTTTCACTCAAGGCTAGTGCGCTACCACTTGAGCCACAGTTCCAGCTCCAGATTTTTTTTTCCTGGTTCATTGACGATAAGAGTCTCACAAACTTTCCTGCCTGGGCTGGCTTTGAACTGTGATCCTCAGATCTCAGCCTCCTGAGTAGCTGGGATGACAGGCGGGAGCCACCGGTGCCTGGCTGAACGTTTTGGTCTTTGTTGGTGACACTCTCTAGGGAGTGAGATGGCTCTTGAATGGCTCTTCTGATAAGAACGAGTTCAAGGGCTCCCACTTGGCCTTTTCTCCAGCAAGGGACCTTTTGTCACATATTAAAGGGAATGCATTTATTAAAGGGAATGTATTCAAGGGAATGGAAAGAGTCTGTCGGTTGGCAAACATTCCTATTGCAGTTTCTCAGGAAAGGGCCAGAAAGTAAACGCTGGAGGCTTTTGTGAGCCACAACTGTGATCTCTCTCCCCCATTATTCTCGACTCTTTTGCTTACCAGACAGGAGTGGTAGGAGGCGGGTGCCGTGGCTCACACCTGTCATCCCAGCTACTCAGGGGGCTGAGCTCTGGAGGAACAAGGTTGGAAGTCTACTGGGGCAGGAAAGTCCATGAAGACACCAAAAGGCAGAGTCGGAGGTGTGGCTCAAGGAGTAGAGCGCCCAGGCTTGAGTGAAAAAGGCTCAGGAAGAGGAGGGAGGTGATTACACAAATAAGCTTGGTCTGTCTGTCTGTCTGTCTGTCTGTCTCTGAGCTCTCATTTCCTGTCTGGCCCCATGGCTCCCCCCTCCCTCCCCCCCTCCCCCTTGTCTCCACACTGTTGCCATGCAATGCCATCTTTCTATGCCATTAAATGCCATCTTTCTATGCCATGCTATAGGGCCCCATGACTCACATGAACCCCTTTGCTCTCTTTCTCAGCACCAGGTATTTTGTTATAGGAAGAACAGAAGCAACCAAGATATTGCTATGTCCAATCTCTGTGTCATACGCTCTCTTGTTGGTGTTGGTGTTGTATGTACTGGTCCCAGGGCTTGAACTCAGGGCCTGGGCACTATCCCTGAGCTCTTTTTGCTCAAGGCTGGCACTCTACCACTTGAGCCATCTAAATGGCGCCACTTCCAGTTTTCTGGTGGTTCAGTAGAGATAAGAGTCTCATGAACTTTCCTGCCCCTGGCTGGCTTTGAACCACAATCCTCTAGATCTCAGCCTCCTGAGTTGGCTAGGATGACAGGCGTGAGCCACCGGCATTTAGTTTCTCCCATTCAGAGCTCTGAGAGTTATTACTTTCCATGTTGGCCGAATACTTGATGTTTGTTAAAATGTAAAATGATGCAGGCCTGACCAATGTGGGAGGGTTATTTCATTGTGGCTTTAATTTGCATATTTCCCTGATTACTAATTAGGTTGTTCACCCTTTAAAAATGTTTATTAGTTATTCAGATTTCTTCTTTTGTGAAGTGCCTCTTCAACTCTCCTGCTAATTTTCTATTGTGTTGTCTGTTTTGTACTGATTTATAAAAGTTCATAAAGAATTCTTTGAATATGAGACTTTTGTTCAATATAAAAGCATTTATTTTTATTTTTTTTAGTACCAGGGATTCAATTCTTATACATGCTAAACAAGCACTCTATTTGTGAACTGCTTTTCTCGTGAAGTTATCTCTATTTTACTTTCATTGTTGTACAAAAGTACAGTTTTAAGAAGATACACCATTTGTCCAATTAGTCTACTGTTTAGAGATATGGATTGTTACTGATCTGAGTCACTTGTGATGTCCGTAAGAAATAGAGAGCTCCTGTGCATTATAAGCATTTGTTTTTGCTCTATACATTGCTTTTTTTTTATTCTAGTGGCATTACATTTTTTTTTTTTTGTTGGTCCATGTCAGTTGGGAGGGCTTGAACTTAGGGCCTGGGTGCTGTGTCCCTGAGCTCTTTTTGCTCAAGTCTGGCACTCTACCACTTTGAGCCAGAAGGCCACTTCCGGTTTTTGAGTGGATCATTGGCTGCTTTAGTTTGTTTCTTTTTCTTTTTTTTAATAGTTTTTATTTCTCTTTTTGCCCAGGGATTAAAGGCCAAAGCCAGCTCTGGCAGAAGTGTGGTAGAAAAGTTTGTAAGACTCTTTATCTGCAGGTAACCAGCAAAAATAAAATCAAAGCCAGAAGTAGAGGTATGACTCAAATTGTAGATGACTAGTCTTGAGGTGAAAAAGCTAAGTAAGACCCAGACACTGGTGGCTCACGCCTGTCATCCTAGCTACTCAGTAGGCTGAAATCTGGAGGATTGAGGTCTGAAGCCAACCGGGGCAGGAAAGTCCATGACACTCTTATCTCCAGTGAACCACCAGAAAACCGGAAGTGGTGCCATATTTATGGCTCAAAGTGGTAGAGCGCCAGCCTTGAGTATAAAAAGCTCAGGGACAGTGCCCAAGCCCTGAGTTCAAGCTCCAGGTCTGGTGTGTGTACACGCATACACACATACACACAAGATAACAAAATGGTACTTTAATAACAAGCCCTGGTCTTGATCTGTCTTTGAAAATATGAATTTTAATGGCGATTTCGAAGGCTTTCATGACAGAGACCACAAGTGTTCATCCACTGCAGCTGAAGAAGTTAATCAGGAGCTTTTCAACATGCAGTCATGCAAAAATCCTAACTAAACATGGCCGCCTCTAGAAGTGGCTTTCCAAGGAGACAATGCCTGACCTTCCCACAAGGTCATTGCCATGCTTTTGTTGAAAGTTTCCAGTCCTGAGAAGTTTGTGTTGGAAGTCAAAGTTCTGGTCCTAGTCCCTTCGCCCCTCCACCTTCACAAAATCAATGAAGAGATTTTATTTTTTAACCTTTAAAGTAGGGCATAACTTTATTGTATTTATTCATTTCTTTTTGCCTCCATGTTTTCTAGTCATTTAACTAAATAAATAAAGGCATTTAACTTTTATTTATTTATTCTGAGGGCTTGAACTCAGGGCCCTGGGCACTGTCCTGGACCTTCTTTTGCTCAAAGTTGGAGCTCTATCCCCTCTAGTCACAGCACCACTTCCAGCGTTTTGGTGGTTCATGGGAGATCAGAGTCTCATGGACTTCCCTTCTCCTGGTGCTGGCTTTGAACCTCAGACCTCAGATCTCGGCCTTCTAAGTAGCTAGGATGACAGGTGTGAGCCACCAGGGGCCCGGCCCATTACCTGTTATTCTAATTCATCATGAATATCCTATTGGAGATCAAAATCTAGACTTGGATCTCTTGTTGGCATGAGAGCTTTTTTGTTGTTTTTGGTCCTGGGACTTGAACTCTGGGCCTGGGCACTGTCCCTGAGCTTTTGTCCTTAAGGTTGGAGCTCTTTCACTCTGAGCCATCTATGGCACCACTTCCAGTTTCTGGTGGTTCATCGGAGATGAGAGTCTCATGATTTTCCTGCCTGGGGCTGGCTCTGAACCATGATCCTCAGATCTCAGCCTCCTGAGTAGCTGAGATGACCGGCGTGAGCCACAAGTAGCCCGGCCTATTATCTGTTATTCTAATTCATCATGGATATCACATTGGAGTTAAAAAAATCTAGCCTTCCGACTCTTGTCACCATGAGGGATTTTGGTCGCGGGCGGCCAGGAGTTCTGGATCGCTGGACCAAGGAACGGATGGCTCTATCCAGGCCAGAAGCCCCTTGCTAGGGCTGAGGGGAAGTCACTTCCAGTTCATTCTGTACTGAGCTGGATGTGCTCCCACCAGCTCTGTCACTCAGGCCTCTGGTGACACTGTCATAGGACGGTGGGAAGGACGTGGCCGATGTGGTGGCGGATTTGTCGGGGAGCTCACAAGCACCCTGGGTCATGAAGGCAGCGTCGTGTTCACCCGAGGGCGACAGGCCCCCCTCTGGGTTCTTGGGTGCATGTGACGTGCGGGAGATGACGGAGGATCGGTGCCGTACGTAGTTCCGGTATGCTTTTTGGATCACAGTGGCCGAGATGTCTTCTTGCTTCCACCGAAGGGTGGTGGCGATGGGCTCGTAGGATGCTTTCGAGAGGTTGGTGGCCATGAACTTCTCCTCCATGGTGGCCTTCAGGGAGTCCAACTCCCCGGACTCGCCCAGCACGTGCTTGGTGAAGGCGAAGAGGATGTCTAAGCAGTGGATCTTATCTCCGGGGACTAAAGGCAGGTTCATCTGGAGTAAGATATTCTGATTGGGCTTGGGGATTCGCAGAGGGCCGGAGAGGGTGTCTGCAAAATCAGAGAGGACAGAAAAGGCGATGAACTGCGTGGCCTCGGGGTCGAACTTCTCCCAGATCTCGTAGAACATGTCGAAGTCATCCTCGCCCAGCGGCTCGGTGCTCTCCTCCGTGGCCACGTTGAAATTCTCCAGGATGACGGCGATGTACATGTTGACCACGATGAGGAAGGAGATGATGATGTAGGTGGTGAAGAAGACGATGCCCACGGCCGGGCTCCCACAGTCCCCATGGGAGCCACAGCTGTTGGGCACATTGGGGTCGCAGTAGGGAGGCCCGGTGTTGAGGATGGGACTGAGGAGGCCGTCCCAGCCGGCCGAGGTGGTGATCTGAAAGAGGCACAGCATGCTGTTGGCGAACGTCTGGAAGTTAAACATGTCGTCAATGCCCGCCTCCCTCCGGACGTTGGGGAAGGAGGCCATGCCGAAGATGGAGTAGATGAACATGACCAGGAAGAGCAGCAGGCCGATGTTGAAGAGGGCCGGGAGGGACATCATAAGGGCGAAGAGCAGGGTGCGGATGCCCTTGGCGGCCCGGATGAGCCGGAGGATGCGGCCGATGCGGGCCAGGCGGATGACACGCAAGAGCGTGGGGGAGAAGTAGTTTTCAATGGAGGTGAGAATGGCAGAGAACAGCAGACCTAGGAAGAAGGAGACAAGGCAACCGTCAGTCCCTGGCTGTGATCACATTTCCTTACACTCCCTCCTGATCTCCCCCCCACCCCCCGCTTTTTTTGGTGCATTTGAACTCAGGACCTGGAAGCTGTCCGTGAACCTTTCTCCTTCGAGGGTGGTGCTCTACCACTTGAGTCACACTTCCACTTGCGGCATTTTGCTCGTTAATTTTAGATAAGAGTGTCCTCAGAGCTCAGGTGTGAGCCACCCATGCTGGACCCTTATTTTGGTCAATCTACAATGTGCGCATGTACGGGCACAGCACTGTGACCGCCATTCACATTTACAACAGTTCCGTGTTCCCCGGTAAACAGCCCCCTCTTATGTTCTACTGCCCAGGGTGGTTGGAAATGATTATAGTCTACTTCACATACCCACAATGCTTTATTCCTAATAGGACACCCACCCTGGCTTTTTGTTTGCTTGTTTTTGCCGAAGACAGGCATGCCTGTTTCTCCATCTTGGCTTCTGTGCTTGAGGAAGGCCAGGATTTCCTTATGACCCATCTCCACACTTCCTACTGTGAAGATTGACACCGTTCCCCGCACACATTCCCTTGGCCCCCTCCCCCCTAGATAATTATACACAGCCGGGTCTTAATTATAAGAGGGGGCCTAGAAATGGAGCCACATGGCAGCTAAAGCAAGATGGCTTTGAATGGCCAGCTGGCTGAATAATGGCTTTAATTGGTTTCTTTCATTCCCAGCTGTGTTTGAATTGGGGGGGCCAGGGCCAAGCGAGGGGCTTTTCAGGGTCAGTCATAGCCTTACACCCTAATGATGAAAAAAAAGGCTGGAAAGATAAAGAACGTCTATGTTCCAGTGGAATTTTTACTTATTGATTTATTTTGCCAGTCCTGAGTCTTGAACTCAAGGCCTGGGCACTGTCCCTGAGCTTCTTTGTGCTCAAGGCTGGCGCTCTTCCATTTGGAGCCATACATGATACCACTTCTGGTTTTCTGTGATTCATTGGAGAGAAGAGTCTCATCGTCTTTCCTGCCCCAGCTGGCTTCGAACTGTGATCCTCAGATCTCAGCCTCTTGAGTAGCTGGGATGACAGACATGAGCCACCGGTACATGGCTGCAGAAATCTTTTAAGATACTTTTTGGAGGTTGCGAACAATAGGCTCTTCTTTAAAAAAAACAAACACACACAGAACTAGGAGCAGTAGCTCATACCCATTCTCCTAGCTACCCAAGAGGCTAAGATCTGAGGGTCACAGTTTGAAATCAGCCTGGGCAAGAAAGTCAGTGAGACTTTAATTTCCAATTAAGCATCCCCAAAAGTCAGAAGTGGAGCTGTGGTTCAAGTGGTAGGGCACTAGCCTTGACCACAAAAGCTTAGGGACCATGCCCAGGCATTGAGTTCAAGCCTCAGGGCTGGCACAAAAAAAGAAAGAGAGCGTTAGGTCAGGCACCTAACTCTCCTGCCTAGCTAGTGAGGAGGCTGAGATCTGAGGACCAGCAGTTCAAAGCCAGCTTGGGCAGACAAATGTCAAGCCACTCTTATCTCCAATGAACTAGCCCAAAGCTGGAAGGGAAGTGTGGCTGGAGTGGAGGAGCGCCAGCCTTGAGTTAAAAAAAATGCCAAGGGCCCTGAGTTCGAGCCCCACTACCGGCACATAGGAAAAGGAGACTTGGCTGGCCCTCAAGTGTTGGTAGAGCAGCCAGAGACTCCCTCCAGTGAGGCCACCAGGCCTGTCTCTCTTCCTTACTCCCGATGGAGAGCAGAACGACGATGAGGTCGAACACGTTCCAGCCGTTGGTGAAGTAATACTGCCGCAAAGCAAACATTTTCAGGACGCACTCGGCCGCAAACACCGCCACGAAGAACTGGTTGATCCTGCCCAGGATCCGGGTCTTCTCCTCACTCTGGTCGTCCGTCTCCACCATCATGGTCACCATGTTGAGGCAGATGAGCGCCATGATGCTCACGTCGAACGCCTGCTTGGTCACCACGTCGAAGGCGAAGGCTTGGTACTTGTTCTAGGGAGAGGAGGTTGGGGTGGAGGTCAGGGCCTCCCAGAGATCTGGAGTGCTCAGAAGGCCAAACATCCGAAAAAGGCTGAGCTGGCCCCCCAGGAGTCGCTCACATTCCTCCTTTCTCCTTTCCTGTCTGCTCCACGTTTGGGAAGAAGCCACAGCCCAGCCACCAGCATCTCACTTCCAACTAATCGATGAATTAACAAATCAATCCACTAACGAGCAAACTAATGGACCAATTAACCCACCAGCCAACCCACGACTTGACAGATCACCTAATCAATCTACCAATCAACTAATCAACCCACAAATTAATCTACCAATTAATTAATTAACCCACCAATTAACGAATCCCTCAATTGACTAATTCATTGATCATTTAACTAACCAATCCAGTAATGAGTCAACTAGCTAATGAATCCATCCTCTAATCAAATAATCAATTGTTAATCAATTAATTAACTAATTAATTAATTAATAAATGATTAATCAATTAGTGGGTTCATCAATTAGTCCATTAATGAACTAATTAAGCCATCGGTGGGTTCATCTATTAATCCATTAATTAATTGATTAATGAATTAATTCACGTTTAGTTAGTGGCTGTTGTCCTTTAGAACCTCTCCCCCACCCTGTTTTCTTTTTTGCTCTGTGTGTGTGTGTGTGTGTGTATTGTGTGTGTGTGTGTATGTGTGTGTGTGAGTATGTGTGTGTCACCAGTCCTGAGATTTCCACTCATATCTTTCTCACTCTAGCTAGGCTTTTTTCACTCAAAGCAAGCACTCTACCACTTGAGCCACAGCGCCACTTCCAGTTTTCTGGTGGTTCATGGGAAATAAGAATCTCACAGACTTTCCTGCCTGAGGCTGGCTTTGAACCATGATCCTCAGATCTCAGCCTCCTGAGGAGCTGGGATGATAGGCATGAACCATCGGTGCCTGGCAGAAAACTTCTTTTAAAAAAAGAATTACACAAATGTTTCATTCTTCTCTTGGGACCTACCATCCATATAATCTGCTTCTACTCTTGGACTTACACCCTAAAATTGCTGTAGTTCCTACCACTCCCCCAAACTGAAGCACGTAGTAGAGCAATTTCCACCAAAAAAGACCTGCACTGCTTCTTTTTTTGTGGGGGGGAGTCCGGTCGTGGGGCCTGAACTCTGGGTCTGGGCACTGTCCCTCAGCTCTTCAGCTCAAGGCTAGCACTCTACCACTTGAGCCACAGCGCCACTTCTGGCTTTTTTTCTTTTTGCTTATGTGGTGCTGAGGAATCGAACCCAGGGCCTCAGGCATGCAAGGCAAGCGCTCTACCACCTTCCACCTTCCACCTTCCACCTTCCCAGCCCCCTGCAATGCTTCTTATAAACCTTTCTGTTCTTGAACCCCTCTTCAGACTCAACCCCAATCTCCTCCCCTCAGCCAGATCTTCCCCCTTTCCAGTCCAGGCCTAGGTGCATGCTTCTAGAAGGAAAATGAGGGGTTGGGGTTGGGGGGGGGACTCACCAGGGGCCGAGGAATGGGTTTCTGGGGTTTTTTGGATCCCAGCTTTTTCATGGCATTATAATATTTCTTCTGTTCCTCTGTCATGAAGATATCCTGGCCCCCTAGGTATGAGGGGACACATGGCTGTTATTAGAGCTTAAGAATCATTTTAACCTTCTTTCTCCCACTCCCCCCTCCTAAAAAATAAAAATGAAAATGTTACACCAAGCCTAGGAGCATGGAGAATCTTGCCTAGGTGTTAACAATCAATGACAGAGCAGTGGATTGGTCTTGACCATCTGGGATTGACTTTCTGCTTGGATCTCTTTATAAAGCAAAGTGGGCTTTTAATTTCCTAGGAGCTCAGAGAGGCTGCCTAGATGGTAGGATGGACCAGGGAAAAGATTTATGAGTAGGGCTCAAGGAGAAGATATATACCCTACTGGGTGCATCCATCATCCTAGCTACTCAGAAGGCTGAGATATAGAGGATTGTGGTTCAAAACCAGCCTGGGCAGGAAAGTCGGTGAGCCTCTTATTTCCAACGAACCACCAGAAAACCAGAAGTGGAGCTATAGCTCAAAGTGGTAGAGTGCTAGCCTTGAGTGAAAGAGCTCAGGGACAGCGCCCAGGCTCTGAGTTCAAGCCCCAGGATGGACATGCATGCATGCACAAACACACACACACACACACACACACACACACACACACACACACACACACACACAGGTACATGTTCCACTTATCTTTTTCTTCTGTTGATTGAAGTTGTCGATGATGACCCCAACAAAGAGATTCAGTGTGAAGAAGCCACCGAAGATGATGAAGATGACGAAGTACAAATACATATACACATTGTACTCCCACGAGGGCTGGCTGTCCACCTGTGACCATAGAAGGATGAACACAGGGAGAAGGTGGATGGGTAGGAAACTGATGTTAAAGACCAGGCAAGTTGCCAAGGCACCCATGGCTCACACCTGTCATCCCAGCTACTTGGGAGGCTGAGATCTGGAGGACTGTAGTACAAAGCCAGCCCAGGGCAGGAAAATCCATGAGACTCTCATCTCCAATGAGCCACAAAAAAAAAAACTGGAAGTGGCGCTGTGGCTCAAGTGGTAGAGCACCAGCCGAGCAAAAGAAGCTCAGGGACAGCGCCCAGACCATGAGTTCAAGCCCCACGACCGAGCAAAATAAATAATAAAAATAGGACTAAAAAGTAAAGAAAAGCAGACAGACATTTTGGCAGCGGAAGGCAGGTGACTGGTCCCTGTGTTCATTCTAGCTCAGGTGCAGAATAACACAGGTTGGACAGACAGAGGGAAGGTGGGATGCAGGCACGGTGAACAAAGACTCACATCCCGAGAATCAACGGCTGCATACATGATGTCCATCCACCCTTTGAAAGTTGCCTGGAGACAAGGAACAGAGAACACTCAGGGCCCATAGCCATCCATACTGGACCTTCCATGGGTGCTCGTGGCAACGAGACTGGAGAAGGACTGGGTGAGCTGGTTTGTACCTCATGCAGAAGGAAAGCCGCCCCAATGTGGCTCACGCCTAGGTAACGCAGGAGGTTGAGATCTGGAGGATCATGGTTCAGGTAAGGGGCCACCAAAAAATATTGGAGGGAAGTGGTGCCGTGGTTCAAAGGGTAGAGCACCAGCCTTGAGTGACAGAAGGCTTAAGGGCAAGGTGCTGAGCCCCAGGAAAGGCACATGAAACAAACGGAGCAGAATAGAATGTTATTAAAGATATGGAACTTTCTAGAATGTGGCAAGGAGCGGGGCACCTAGATACTTAGCTGTGGGATGAACTGCAAACAAAGGCATTTGGTGTTCTTGATTAAGTCTTTCTCTCTCTCTTTCTCGCTCTCTCTCTTCTTTCTTTCTTGCCTGCCTGCCTTCCTTCCTTCCTCTCTCCCTCCCTCCCTTCCTTCCTTCCCTCCCTTCCTTCCTTCCCTCCCTCCCTCCCTCCTTCCCTTCCTTCTTTCCCTCCCTTCCTTCCTTCCCTCCTTCCTCCCTCCCTTCCTTCCCTCCTTCCTTCCATTTCTCCTTCCTTCCCTCCTTCCTTCCTTCCTTCTTTCCTTCCTTCCTTCCCTCCTTCCTTCCTTCCTTTCTTCCCTCCTTCCTTCCCTCCTTCCTTCCATTTCTCCTTCCTTCCCTCCTTCCTTCCTTCCTTCTTTCCTTCCTTCCTTCCCTCCTTCCTTCCTTCCTTTCTTCCCTCCTTCCTTCCCTCCCTTCTTCCTTCCCTTCTTCCTTCTTTCCTTCTTTCCTTCCTTCCTTCCTTCCCTCCTTCCTTCCCTCCTTCCTTCCTTCCTTCCCTCTTTTGCCAGTCCTGGGGCTTGAACTCATGGCCTGCATGCCGTCCCTGAGCTTCTTTTGCTCGGCTGGCGCTCTACCACTTGAGCCACAGCGCCACTTCTGGTTTTCTGGTGGTTCATTGGAGATGAGAGTCTTACAGACTTTCCTGCCCAGGCTGGCTTTGAACCGCAATCCTCCAGATCGCAGCCTCCCGAGTAGCTCAGGCGACTGGTGCCAGCCTTATCTCCTGTTGGTGCAGTTCTGACTTATCTCAATGTAGCCCCTGTGACACCACACTCTCCAGCAAGATTGCCTAGCTAAGTTGTGCTGCCTGTAGTCCTGGAGATGGACCTCACCTCTAATGCAGTGCTGGCCCTCCACTCCATCTGTGCCCCTGTGGGTGAGTATCAGGGTTCTCCACCCATTGCAGGGCCCAGGAGGAGATCCAGCGGCCACCTGGGCGACTCACCACCTGTAGGAGTGCGAGATAGCCCATGGCTACGTTGTCAAAGTTGACCTTCACGTTGACCCAGAACAAGTGGCCAGTGTCGTTCTTTTCCCGACAATCGGACAGGTTGTCCACAGTCGACAAATTCACCAGCAAGAATCCATTGTCTGTCTGCTTGACGCAGCGGCCGAACTTGCCTGCGAACAGGTTCACGCCCATGATGCTGAAGATGAGCCAGAAGATGAGGCAGACGAGCAGGACATTCATGATGGAGGGAATGGCGCCCACCAGCGCGTCCACCACCACCTAAGGGGAGGGATGGAGAAAACCACCTGCAGCCTCACATCTGCCACCCCTGTCACGTGCCGTGCCTCACGCCTGTCAACCCAGTGACGCTGGAGGCTGAGATCTGGAGGATCACAGTTCCAAGCCAGCCCGGGGTGGGGGTGGGGGACAAGGAGAGTCCGTGAGACTCTGATCTCCCATGAACCAGCAAAATGCCAGAAGCAGAGCGGTGGCTCAAGTGGTAGAGCATCAGCCTTGAGGGAATAAATGAAATCTAAGCAGGAAGGGAAGGCCCTGAGTTCAAACTCCAGTGCTGGTGTGTGTGCAGCATGCATGCATGCACACGCACATGCAGAAGCGCATTTGTGCTCATGGAAAGATGGAGAACTCAAAGTGTTCTTTTTTTTGGGGGGGGGGGTCCAGTTGTGGGACCTGAACTCTGGACCTGGGCGCTGTCCCTCAGCTCTTCAGCTCAAGGCTAGCACTCTACCACTTGAGCCACAGCGCCACTTCTGGATTTTTTTTTCCTGCTTATGTGGTGCTGAGGAATCGAACCCAGGGCCTCATGCATGCAAGACAAGCGCTCTACCACTGAGCCACCTTCCCAGCACTCAAGGTGTTCTTGATGATGAAAATGGGAGTCAGCGCTCAGGAGACGGAGACACAAGATACCCAGGATGGTGAAGATGAGGATGGAACCTCAGCTAGTTGGCAACGTCAGGAAGCAGCAAGGCTGAGACTAGGTGAGGTGAAAATCTGTGAGATTCTCATCTCCAACAAGCCAGCAAAAAACAGCAGAAGTGGCGCTGTGGCTCAAGTGGGAGAGCGCCAGCCTTGAGCACCAAAGCTCAGGGACAGCGCCTAGGTCTAGGTCTTGAGTTCAAACCCCAGGTCTGGCACACACTGAGGTACTAAAGGTTGCCAAGCAGAGAAGGTACGAGCTGGGTATTACCCGCATGCCCTCAAATCGAGACAGAGCCCGCAAGGGCCGCAGGGCACGGAGAGTCCTCAGGGCCTTGATGGATCGGACATCGGATTTTAAGATCTTCGCTATGAGGCTCACCAGTGAGATCTGGGGGCAGGCAGAGAACACAAGCACAGGATTCGAGAAACAGCCCAGGGAAAGGAAGAGACCCTTTCACTCAGCTCCCATTTCTATCTCTTTTTGTTTTCTTTTTGTCATTCCTGGGGCTTGAACTCGGGGCCTGGGAGCTGTCCCTGAGCTTCTTTTGCTCAAAGGCTGGCGCTCTACCACTTGAACCACACAGCACCACTTCTGGTTTTCTGATGGTTTGTTGGAGATGAGAGTCTCATGGACTTCCCTGCCCGGGCTGGCTTTGAACCATAATCCTCAGATCTCAGCCTCCTGAGAAATTAGCATGACAGGTACTGGGTTGCCTTCCTTCCCTTCTTCCTTCCTTCCTTCCTTCCCTCCTTCCTTCCTTCCCTCCTTCCTTCCTTTCTTCCTTCCTTCCTTCTTTCTTTCTTAATATTTTCAAGGGTGACATTGTCTACAAAGAAATGTACTCTTTCCCTGACTCATATAACTGTTACCCCTCTGTACATCACCTTTAACATAACAATAAAATTATATATATATATATATATATATATATATACCCTTAAGGATCTTCCTGGACACTAAACAGTCATTAAACTAGGTGCTGGTGGTTCACACCTGTCTTCCCAGCTACTCAGGCGGCTGAGATCTGAGGATCACGGTTCAAAGCCAGCCCAGCAGAAAAGTCCATGAGACTCCTATCTCCAATAAACCACCAGAAAACCAGAAGTGGCGCTACGGTTCAAGTGGTAGAGCACCAGCCTTGAGCAAAAGAAGCTCAGGGACAGTGCCCAGGCCCTGAGTTCAAGCCCCACGACTGACAAAAATATAAAATAAAATAAAATGAATCCAGTCATACATCAACAATGGTGACCCAATGGGGCTGCTCTACCCAGAGCCACTCACATTAACAATGAGAAAATCCAGCCAGCACCACGCATTGGTGAAATATTTCTTAAAGCCATAGGCCACCCATTTGAGCAGCATCTCAAACACGAAGATGAAGGTGAACATGCGGTCCGTGTATTCCAATAAAGCCTTCACCACTGGCTTCTGGTCCAGGTGGCAGTCTTCAAAGGCCTGGAGGAGAGGAGAGAAGAGCAAGCTGCCTTGACGGATGGACAGACAGATGGACAGATGGACACTCCAGGCCAGGAGCCCCCTCCAGCTCTGCCTGCAGTCTTGGGGAGAGTGTCTCTATCAGCCAGCTTGCTCAGTGCTTTTCTTTTCTCCGCCCTGGGGAGACAAGGTGGAGAGTGGGAAAACTTTGGTGGGCCATAAGCCAAGACTTTATTATAGGGAACAGAAGCGTGGATAGTCTCGGATATTGTACAGGGTTTGCTAAATGCAATCCGAGCAAGGAGACTTTCTCCAATTGGATTTTTGGGTATGAGCCAAAGTGGCTTCGTTTGAGAAGTAATAATAAACACTATCAAAGGATGTCTTCAGGTAATTCACAAAATGCAAAAAAGAATGGGGAAAAAGTAAGAGTCACCCAGAAAACTCTAGAAGAAAGAAGGTTCTAGATCACTGGTAATCAAGGGAAGGGAAATGTAAAAGTAGATTTACTTGTGTTGGGCACCAGTGGCTTGTGCCTGTCATCCTAGCTATTCTGGAGGCTGAGCTCTGAGGATTGTGGTTCGAAGCCAGCCTGGGCAGGAAAAATCTGTGGGACTTTTTGATATCCAGTTAAACACCAAAAAGTCAGAAGTGGAGCTGTGGTTTGAGTGGTAGAGCACCAGTCTTGAACAAAAAAAAATCTTAGGTACAGAGCCCAGGTCTAGTACTGGCAAACACACACACACACACACACACACACACACACACACACACACACACACACAAAGTAAATATGGGAATTGCTTGAATAAATTATGGCACATTTCTATCCTGGAATATATTGTAGCTATTAAATGAGATACATGTGAATATTTTCTAGAGAAAAACATATTGAGAAATTACAAACTGCCCAGATTTTGTGTGTGTGTGTGTGTGTGTGTGTGTGTGTGTGTGTGTGCGCGCACGCATGCGCGCGCACCAGTATTAGGGCTTGAACTCAAGGCCTGGGTGTTGTCTTTTAGCTCTTACTGAAGGCTGGTGCTGTACCATATGAGCCAAAGGTTTATGTCCAGCATTTTGGTGGTTAATTGGAGGTAAGAGTCTCATGGACTTTTCTGCCTGGGCTGGCTTTAAACCTAGATCTTCAAATCTCAGCTTCCTGAGTAGCTAGGATTACAGGCATGAGCCACTGGCACCCGGCTTCCAGGTATATACACACATACACACTATTATAGATATATATACACACATATACTATTATATAGATACAAATATAATACATAATATATAAACATAGTTACATATCTGTATGTATGTGCCAGCTAAGAGCTGAGCCCATTCTAGGTAGATACGTAGATATATCCAATAATAATATAATATATAGCTAATATATGTGTTATATATGAATATACATGTATAATATAGACAGATATCTTATAATGTATATCTAATCTATGTATTATATAGGTAAATACATACCTAATAATATTTTATAATATATATCTGTGGGGGCTGGGAAGGTGGCTCAGTGGTAGAGCCTTGCATGCCTGAGGCCCTGGGTTCGATTCCTCAGCACCACATAAGCAAAAAGAAAAAAAGCCAGAAGTGGCGCTGTGGCTCAAGTGGTAGAGTGCTAGCCTTGAGCTGAAGAGCTGAGGGACAGCGCCCAGGCCCAGAGTTCAGGCCCAACAACCGGACCCAAAAAAAAAAAATTTTAAAAAGAAAAATATATAATTAATATATATATCTGTGTTATATATTAATATATCCATATTATAGACAGATATAGGAATAACATATATGTAAATATATGTTCTAATATATAATATAAAATACATCACATCTATATCCAATACTCTGTATATCTTCTACCAATAAGAAAGCAAGCAAGAATATATTCCAGAATGTTTTTCCACATGAGTTTCTGTGGCGTGCTAGACAAAGGGATGATATTTTTAATTTTTTGTTTCCTTTTACCTTTTTCTATCATTTCGAAGGCTTTTTATTTTTTGCCTCTGATTTTGGTCAAGGGAAAGTTCATATTATTATTATTATTAAAAGCACTCAAAAGCATAGAGAAGACTAAATTCAGTGCAAGTCTGTTAGGCTCTCTGGAGGGCAGTGGCTGTGCAGGACCCGAGTGTCCACCTGGGAGAGGGACAGGGGAGGGGGGACAGCCAGGCCCAAGGGGGACAGGGCTCGAGGGGACAGCAAGGCCCAGGGGAGGTTTGCGTGGGGAGGGAGGCGGCGGCAGGGCCGCCCAGGCCCCGCTGCGGAGCAGAGCGGAGCGGAGCGGAGCGGATGGGAGTAGTTGGGAGCAGACCCAGGCTGCCCTTCCTGGCCTGCGTGGAGGACGGTGGGCCTGGGTCTCAGGGCAAGCCCGCTGCTCCAGCCCCGGCCTCCATGCGTGGATCCTGGAGGTTTGCATTGGGAGGGAGGTGGTGGGGCCATGCCAGGCCTCACCAGGGCCCCACTGCTGAGCAGGATCATGAAGATGATGAAGCTCTCGAACCAGCTGTGCTCCACGATGTGGAAGCAGGTTCTGCGCACCTGCCAGGCCCACGGGCAGCGGGCGGGGTCTGCGGGGAGGCCCGGGCAGCAGCGCCGCACACAGCCTGCAGGGAGAGGTGAGGAGTCAGTTCCTGAGCGCGCGCGCACGTGTGTGCATGTGTGTGTGTGTGTGTGTGCGCGCGCGCGTGTGCCTGTCAGATCTGGGGCTTGAACTCAGGACCTGGGTGCTGTCCCTGAGCTCTTTTGCTCAAGGCTGGCACTATACCACTTGAGCCACAGCACCACTTTGGATTTTTGTGGTTCATTGGATCTCTTGAGATCTTTTCTGTTTTAATTTTCTTTTTCCACTCCAGCCCTGCCAGGAAATCACCCAGCAGGGAGATTCCTTCTGGGAATAGAGAATATCCTCCTGCCACTGCCCTTCCCACTCACACCAGTCATGGGGCTCAGGCGGCACACGCCTGTTACCCCAGCCACTCAGGAGGCTGAGAGCTGAGGATCCAGCCGGGGCAGGAAAATCTGTGAGACTCTGATCTCCAATGAACCACCAGAAGACCGGAAGTGTGCCTCAAGTGGCGCTGTGGCTCAAGTGGTAGAGTGCCAGCCTTGAGCACAAGAGCTCAGGGACAGCGCCCTGAGTTCAAGCCCCAGGATGGACATACACACACACACACACTAAAGAGCTCAAGGACAGTTCAGGCCCCGGGACCAGCACATGCACACACGCATACGCGCACACCAGGACTGGCACACACAACACACAAATTCACAGTGAGGGTTCTGGCCAGGGATGCTGAGGACGGACATCTAATGCATCCATCTTCCAAGGCCGTGAGCCTCAGAGAGGCACCGGGTTGGGACACCTTTAACCCCAAAGCCTTCCTGGGCCTAGGCCCGGGGTTTGACTGCCTGGTCACAGAGGTATGCACCGACCTGAAGCCGGGCACACGTGTGCCCACACCACGCATGTGAGACCTGCAGTGGCCTCCTCTACCTTCCGGGAAGCAGTCCTCCGGCTTCTGCAGGTCGTTGGCCAGCTCAGGAATCTTCCTCAGGATCTCCTCAGGGTCCACACAGTCCACCGTGCTACCCTCCGAGCTGCTCACGTCATCCGCCTCCTGTGGGTCAGAGCCTGGGGTCAGGGGACATGAGCTGTGGGCGGGTGTGAGGATGGGGGGCTGGGGAGGGGGGAGGCCTGGACAGGCCTGGACCCCCCAAGATCACCTAGATACAAGGAAGGCTGAGATCGGGAGGATCATGGTTCAAAGCCAGCCCAGGCAGGACAAATCCAAGAGACTCTTATCTCCCGTGGATCACCTCAAAGAAAATGAGGGTATGGCTTGAGGAGTAGAGTGCCAATGCTGAGCAGAGAAGCTGAGTGAGAGCCCAAGGCTCCTGGGGGAGAGAAGAGGGAGGAAGAGGGGGAGGAAGAGAAAGAGAAGAAGGAGGGGAGGAAGAGGAAGAGCAGAAGAGGAAGAAGAGGGGGAGGAAGGAGGAAGAAGAGAAGGGGAAAGAGGAAGAAGGGGAGGAAGCAGGACCCATATCCTCAGGTCCCAGGCCTGGGACACCTGCACTTCTGCTTTGGGGGACCCCTCAGCTGGGCCGGGCCCGGAGGGAAGCTGCTCCTCCAATGGGAGCCCTGGCAGGTGAGCTGAGGCCCTGTGATTATACCCATTAAGGACAAGCTCAGGCTGGGGTGTGTGTGAACATTTAACAGGCGCTGTGCCCTGGGTCGGGCCTGGCTCCTCCGGCCAGCCACAGCCCCTTAATGTTTCCAGAAGAACGTCAATTAGGAGTGCAAGCCACTCTTCCATGAGTAAACCCCAGGGCTGGGCTTAATGGATGCAAATGGCAGAGTGGGTCCCCATCGGTCACCAATAGACAATTCCCAGCCTGCCCGAGGGACCACGGCGGTCAGGAAACAACAACAACAGTAACAATAGAAAACAACCCACAAGACAACCACCAAAAACCAACACCCAGGGACTGTGTCCTGCAAACACGGAGGAGGGAGGAAGAGAATATACAAGAAACGGCAGCCAGGTGTGGTAGGTCAAGCTTGTAATCCCAGCGACTTGGGAGGCAGAGAGAAAACTGAGACAGGATGGGGGGGGGGGGGGGTCACAGTGATTCCCAGGCTAGCCTAAAGGAGGGAGAATTCAGGAGACTCTACCTCAACCACTAGCTGGGTTCAGGAGCAGGTGCCTGCCATTCCAGCCACGCAGGCCTAGCCAAGGAGTAAGACCCCACATACAAGCCAAGTGAGCACCAGCACCTCACGCCTGTCATCCTAGCAACTCAGGAGGCTGAGATCTGAGGATCACAGTTCAAAGCCAGCCTGGGGCAGGAAAGTCCGTGAGACTCACACCTCCAATGAACCACCAGAAATTCCAAAGTGGCGCTGTGGCTCAAGTGGTAAAGCACCAGCCTTGAGCTGAAGAGCTGAGGGACAATGCCCAGGCCCTAAGTTCAAGGAGATAGGCCTCCTGCACCCAAGGGTGGGCGTCCCTGTGGCCTTCATCTCCCTCACGGCCCGTGGCTGGCCAGGGCTGGGCTTGCAGGCAGTGGTGGGTGGACAGCTCTGAGCTGGCATTCCTCACACGGGAGGACCCAGATAATTCCGGGAATGGATGGTGTCTGCCTTATCTCTGGCCCTTCACGCCAGCTCCACACACTCCACGGGCCGGGTGTCAAGTGAAATTCTGACCCGTCATGGAATCTCACAGAGCCACCAGAGAGAATAACACTACGTCATCTGCAGGGAACTGGATGGACCTAGCACAAGTGGTGTGAGGAGACGTCAGCCAGGCTCAGAGAGACACCCGACACCATGTCCTCTTTCCTACGGGGCACAGAAATGGGGGGGGGGGTTATGGAGGGTGAACAGAGGCAGCCCTGGTCTTCACTGGACGGGATGTGGAGAATGAACTCTATACCTTGTGGGTGGGGACATGGTCCAAGAGGAAATGTGCTTGTTTCCTGACTTCTGGGACTGTCACCCCGCTGTCCATTACTTTATAATAGCAATAAGAGAAACTAAAAAAAATCAAATCGATTACAGTGGCTAGAAAAGATAGTATACTTTTTGGGTCAGCCCCGGGACTTGAACTCAGGACCTGGGAGCTGTCTCTGATCAGGCTCTTTGGGCTCAAAGCAGGTGCTCTACCTCTTGAGCCACACCTCCACATCTGGCATTTGGGTGGTGAGTTAGAAGGAAGAGCCTTAATGGATTTTCCCATCTCGAACTGGATTTGAAGGGAGATCCTGCTATCTCGGCCTCCCGAACAGCTGGTATTACAGGCGTGCACTACTGGGCCCAACACCCTCTGCGGCTGTACAGGCAAAGAAGCAAAGGCTCAGAGAGGCTGGGGAACTGGCTCCAGGACCCACAGCTTGAGGAGGGTCTGTCAATGTTGTATGGAACATTGGAAGGGAGTGAAAAAGGCCCAGCATGTGAAGTGAGGCTACTTGGTTGGGTTTTATTCTGGAATATTCTCTCTGGGGTCCATCCTTTATTGTCCAACCCACTTACCTCAGCAGGGACCTGAGGAACAGCCTTGTCTGTCCATTTGCCCCCCGGGAATGGGCCGAGATCCTCAAAGGATGACCCAGACCCTGGGCTCCTACAGGCCAGGTGATCCTCTTGGCTCCCAAATTGCTGCTGTTGCTCCTGCCAGTGAAAGAGAGTCCCAGCTTAGGTGTCTGAGCCAATTGGAGCTGGTCACTTCCAGAGCTGAGGAGCTTTTGCACAAGACTAGAGCCAAGGATCTTATTTATGCAACTCATCAGACACACACACACACACACACATCTATCTATAATTTGCATGAAATAAGCATAAAGACTCCCCAACGAGGTAAATTAGTGTTTAACACCTAGCTCCATGACTTCAATGCTGTGTGACCAGAGGCAAATTATTTAATCTCTCTGAACATTTTTCCCTGACTGCAAAAATTGAGAAGGAAAGGTTGACTTCATTGGTGTTCAATAAGCATATATGCGTGTTATAGGCTTATGCATATATTATATATTTATAATATATGACCACATGTAATTATTGGATATATAATTATAATTATCATATGCAATAGAATGATATTTCAATCATAATGAATACATCATATTTATAAGTAATATAATAAGTTTTAAATACTACATTTATATTTATTAGTAAATAATTATAATTGCTATATATAACTGAATACATATTTATATATAAGTATGTATAACATTACACATTATATTTATATACATAAGTTATACAGTATATATTACAGTTACATATAATATATAGTTTATGTCCATAAATATGTATATATTAAATTATGTAAATAAATTACATATTATATATAAAATATGTAATATATAATGTATGTATATAATTATATGTAACATAATATATGTAACAATATAATATATACTTAGATGACATAATTTATGTAATTTTCTAATGTAGATAGCTAATATAATTATGGTTATAATTAACTATAATTATATAATTAACTATAATTAAAAGTATATAAATGTATTTAATTTATAAATTATATATCATATATTATATTGTATATTATATATCATATATAATAAACTTATGTAACCTGAAATGCTTATATGCTTATATATTTGCATGGTCATATAATTACCTATATGTATGCAATTATATATAATGAATAGTTCTGGAATTACATTTATATATAATATTTCAGGAATTACATGTAGCCACATATAATTTAAAAAATTATCTTTAAGTCATTGTATGGAAGGGGGCCTCAGTTCAACATGTCGGGGTACAAGGCAATGTGTCTTGGTCAGTGTCCCCCCTTCCACCCTCCCCCACCCCTCAAATTACCCAGCTCCATGTGGACACTGACCATCAGCACCGCCCTCACCCACCCTTCCTCTCTCTGCTCATCCGCCCACCCTCCCGGGACCCTCTTCCTGACACCACCCATGTCCGCTTCCTTGTGCCTTGTGTTACCCTGCCAGTGTCCAGAGGGACGGTGTGACCCCAGTTCACACTGCCCTGCATACACCCCACGGCCACGGCCCCATAGATTACGACTCATAAGTTCTCTGGCAGAGGCCGGCCGGCTTCGTCGGTTATCAGCTATGAGCACTGACTGCAACCCATCTGCAAGTCAGACTGGTCATGAACTTGACCATCTGCCCAGCCCTCAGGACCCAACATAACTCTGCATGGCCCCCGTGGGGCAGGCCGCCATCCTGGGGAGGAGCAAGCCCTGCCTTCAGCTGCTACTCAGACAGGCATGCAGCAACTGGCAGACGATAAGAGCAGCTTCGAGAAGCTCAGGGACAGCTATTAAGAACCAGAGAGAGAGAGAGAGAGAGAGAGAGAAAGAGAGAGAGCACTCCAAGCACAGCTGTCTGACGCCACTTAGCACCTGGCATCTGTCCAGGCTGCGCGTGTCCTACAGGCCCCACAGAAACTCTCACCCTCCACAAGGCCCAGAGCCACCAAGCCCTGAAGCCCCAGGACAGGTTCCTGGGGGCCGAGGTCCCAGCTTAAAGCTGTGAGCAACTGCACAGAGGAGTGGGAAAATGTACGCCAGGAAAGCACTGAAAGATGCCTTTGATTCTCTGATGCCAAAAGAAATGTCCAGCCGGGTACCGGTGTGGCTCACGCCTGCCTGTCATCCTAGCTTCTCAGGAGGCTGAGATCTGAGGATGGAGGTTCAAGGCCAGCCCTGGGTGAGGAAATCCAGGGGACTTATCTCCAATGAACCACCACAGAGCCAGAAGAAGAGGAGTAGTTCAAGGGCGGGGGGGGGGGGTGGAAGTGCCAAGGGAGGGCTTGAGGCCCTGAGTTCAAGCCACAGCATGGGCACATAGAAAATCATATCATTTTCCTAGGATATGCCACAGCAGGAAAGGCTCTGTCAGGGAGTCATGTGACCATGATGCCTTCCTTGGATGCCATTTTTTATTTGTTCCATATAAAACAATTCACCTCTGATGTCTAAGAGCCTGGGCTGGGCCATATCTAAAGCACAGCTGTTGGAAAAGCAATTCTGAGTCTGGCTCCCCCCTTTCCCCTGCCTGGGGAATTTGAAGTTCTTTTTCTTCCAGGACTTACTGAGGCACCATGAATGCCAATGATCTCCAAGCTTTCTGGATGTCAAGTTCACTGCTGATCGTTTTCCCCAGGGGTTCTTCAAACAAAGAGCATCCTGGGGACAATGTCTCTCTCTCCCCACCCTCCCTCACTCCCATAATTTCCTTCCTACCCTGAGTCACTCCCCAGAAGTCCCTCCCCCACTTCCGGGCGGCTGTCCCCCTGGGAGGAACCAACACTTACCTCCACTTCCTTGGGACTCATTTCCTGTCCTGAACTCTGAGCTTCCTGCTCACCATCCTCTTCCTCCAGGTCCGACTCCCCCTCAGCGATGGGCACGGAGACCCACACACTTGGGTTGGTGATGAAGTCGCCGTGTTGGTTCCTGGGATCTCCAAGCGTGGGCAGGTCCGAGCTGGCCAGCACACCGTCCACAGCAGGGGGGTTCTCCATCTTGGAGCTGTTGGTGGACAGTGGAAGTTTCACCACCATCTTGGATCGTGCCTTGGGCCAGCCCCAACGACAGGCCCGCCTGAAGAATTTGCCAATGGCCCGCCTGATGCGATGGACAAATGTCTGAATCCGTGCCAAGGCCACCTGGAGGTTGTTCACTTCTCCATCATCCTCGGGGGCCGCGAGGTTGTCAGCGCTGAAGGAATTGAGCAGGAGGGCGATGAAGAGGTTGAGCACCTGAAGGAGGAAGAGTGGATGGGAGACATCAAGCCGTGGAGCGCCATCTTGGACCTGCCTGCTCCGTGTGGGATAGCCGGACAGCCACAAGTTGGGTTTCTCCAAGATACCCAGAGAACATGTGATAGGGGGTCCAGAGAACGTTCCAGAATGCCCTGCCATGAAGCATGTGATGAGACTCAGGGCCATGCTCTCCACAAGAGGGGAGGATGAGCTTTTTAAGAGAAGGGACATGAGGGACAAGAAAGAAGGCTTGGGCCAGTCCTGGGTCCCAGTTGTTATCTTTAAAGTATTATTATTATTATTATTTTGTTTGTTTTGGGTCCGGTCGTGGGGCCTGAACTCTGGATCTGGGCGCTGTCCCTCAGCTCTTCAGCTCAAGGCTAGCGCTCTACCACTTGCGCCACAGCGCCACTTCCGGCTTTTTTCTTTTTGCTTATGTGGTGCTGAGGAATCGAACCCAGGGCCTCAGGCATGCAAGGCAAGTGCTCTACCACTGAGCTACCTTCCCAGCCCTATTATTATTATTATTATTTGTCAGTCATGGGGCTTGAACTCAGGACCCGGGCACTGTCTCTGAGCTTCTTTTGCTCAAGGCTGGTGCTCTACCACTTGAGCCATAGTTTCCCTTCCGGTTTTCTGGTGGTTCATTGGAGATCAGAGTCTCACAGACTTTCTTGCCCAGGCTGGCTTTGAACCACGATCCTCAGATCTCAGCCTCCTGAGTAGCTGGGATGACAGGTGTGAGCCACCAGTTCAAGCTGGGACGTGAACTCAGTCCCTGGGCCTCCCGTTCCTTATTTTCACTTAATCACAAAAAACCCAAAGTGGTGCCATGGCTCAAGCAGAAGAGCACCAGCCATAGGCAAAAGAAGCTCAGGAGACAGCGCCTGGGCCCTGAGTTCAAGCCCCAGGACCTTTGCATCAAATTTTTTTTAATTAAAAAAAAAAAACAAACAATCATGCAAGCTGAAGACATTTTGGGGAGACTCAGGCATGCCAGGCCCCCCCCCCACCCCGGACCAAATGGAGTCACAGCTCACCACCAGATTTCCCAGCACCATCACGGTGAGGAAGAGGATGAGGCAGATGTATTTCTCGCCCACTTCCATGCAGGCCCACATGTTTTCGATCCACTCCCCACAGAGGATGCGGAAGATGATGAGGAAGGAGTGGAAGAAATCCATCATGTGCCAGCGGGGGCCCGGCTCCCCCTGGGCAGCAATGCGCTTGCACTCTTTTCTGTATCCCTCGCTCAGGAGCTGCTTGCCAACCAGCGCGAAGATGAAGATGATGATTGCCAGGATGAAGGTCAGATTCCCCAGCGCCCCTACGGAGTTCCCGATGATCTTGATGAGCGTGTTCAAGGTCGGCCATGATTTGGCTAACTTGAACACACGGAGCTGTGTGAGGGAGAAAAAAGACATCGCTGGGTGAATGCTGCACTGTAGAGCTGGGGTCTGGTGGCTCATGCCCATCATCCCAAAGACTCAGGAGGCTGGGAGCTGGAGGATCGCAGTTCAAGGCCAGCCCCGGGCAGGAAAGCCCGTGAGACTGATCTCCAATGAACCACTAGAAAAGCCAGAAGTGGCACCATGGATGGCTCAAAGTGGGAGAGCTCCAGCCTTGAGCAAAAGAGCTCAGCGCCTAGGCCCTGAGTTCAAGCCCCAACACAGGCACACCAAAAAAAACCCCCAACAAACCACTACCACCACCACCAACAAAGCAAATAGAGGAGGGGCTGGGAAAGGAGAGGTTGAGTGATGTAATGATGGACATATATCTAAATAGGTGGATCAGGCAGGTTAGCTAGACGCTAAAGATTAGATCATGGGAACTGAATAAGAATACAAAATCTAACTATACAGTATTTGTAAGAGACCAATGGTTTTTTTTTTAATCCTAAGACTACACTAAATTTCTAAGTAAAAGGATGGGTAAGGGGTTGGAGACATGGTTCAGTGAGTAGAGTACCCACCAGTGAGCAAAAAACTCAGGTGCCAAGTTCAATTCCTGGTCTTGAACTTTAAAAACGAAAAATAAAACAAATTTTAAAAAAGGACGGACAAAAAGAAACTGGGTAAAATGTAAACTAAAGAAAGCAAAAAAGAAAAAGAAAGAAAAGAAAGTCCGGTTGAGCAAAATAGGGTTGTTGTTATTGTTTTAAACAGAAAACACCTATGGATGAGGTAGATGCATTATTACAATCATTAAAGCTTGCCTTTCCTGGGAAAATGTGATTCACTTAAAACATATTTGCACCAAATAGCCCAGATTGCACAAACAGCAGTGGGTAAAAAGGATATTATCATATTCTTTTTTTTGCCAGTCCTGGAGCTTGAACTGAGGGCCTGGGCACTGTCCCTGAGCTTCTTTTGATCAAGGCTGGCACTCTACCCCTTGAGCCACCTTTTCTGAATAGTTTAATGGAGATAAGAGTTCTGGGGACTTTTCTGCCTGAGCTGGCTTTGAACCATGATCCTCAGATCTCGGCCTCCTGAGCAGCTAGGATGACAGGCGTGAGCCACCAATGCCGGGCTAGTATTTTTTGAGGAATGTTTTTTGCCATATTGTTCAGCTGGCCTGAAATTCACCAGCCTCCTTGGTGCTGGGATTACAGGGGTAAACTACCACACCCAAGCAGAACATTTCCAATACAATGAGCAAAAAAAACTAGCAAAGTTTCAAAGTCTTAGAACTCACTAGAGTGGGTATTCTCTGACTATAGAATACCTAAATTAGAAGCCCATATTATAATGATAAACAGAAATACCATGTATATTTTGAAATTAGGAATCGTATTTCAAAGTTGTCTTTTATGTGTGTGCTGGTACTGAGGCTTGAACTCAGGGCCTGGGCACTGTCCCTGAGCTTTTGTGCTCAAGGCAGGCGCTCTACCATTTGAAACCATAGCTCCACTTGCAACTTTTTGGTGGTTCATTGAAGAGTCTCACAGGGTTTTCATGCCCAGACTGGCTTTGAACCACGAGTCTCAGATCTCAGCCTCTGGAGTAGCAAGAATTACAGGTGTGAGCCACCAGCACCTGAGTCTAATTAGCCTTTTAACCACAGGATAAATAAAAATTGACATTAGGAAATATTTAGCACAAAACAAGACGGAAATGTGGACATATGAGAATATTAGTGGGTAAATAGAAGTTGGCAAATGCACATATTGGAAAAGTAAATCGACTAAAAATTGCATTGTAAAACATGAGAAAAGAACAAAAGATGTAGCACAGCGGATACAATTGAGATAAAAAGGAGGATTAATTGAAATGGGAAAACATCAATGGCGGAGTGGGGAGCAACATCCTAAAAGTTGATTCATGGAAGAAAACTATTAAGTTAATGATTCTTGACTGGGTTAATGAAAAAAAAATGATGAGATGAAGTAGAAAACATGGTTATTCAGAAAGACAAAAGCTGACAGAAATGGAGATAATACAGACCATTAAAAATAAGAGCAGTCAGGCACCAGTAGCTCACACCTGTCATCCTAGCTACTCAGGAGGCTGAGATCTGAGGATCACGGTTCAAAGCCAGCCCAGGCAGGAAAAGTCCATGAGACTCTTATCTCCAATAAACCACTCAGAAAACTGCAAGTGGTTCTGTGGCTCAAGTGGCACTCGCCTTGAGCTGAAGAGCTGAGGGACAGCGCCCAGGCCCAGAGTTCAAGCCCCACAACCAACAATGACACACAAAATAAGAACAAAGCCAGGTGCTGGTGGCTCACACCTGTCATCCTAGCTACTCAGAAGGCTGAGATCTGGAGGTTCACGGTTCAAAGCCAGCCTAAGTAGGAAGACTTTGAGACTCTTATCTCCAAGGAACCACCAGAAAATCAGAAGTGGTGTTATGGCTCAAGTGGTAGAGTTCCCGCTTGAGCAAATAAAGCTCAGGGACAGTGCCCAGGCCCTGAGTTCAAGCCCCAGGACTGGCACACAGACAAACAAAAACAAAAACAGGACAATGCTTCCTTGGATCTGAGTGGGAGTTTCCTGGTGGCCAAGAGAAAAAGTTACCAAGCGGAAAGTTCGAAGCACAGACAAACTGCCCTTCTTGGCCACTCCCAGCTCCGACAAGCTCACAGTGACAATGACACAGTCGAAGATATTCCATCGCTTCTGAAAGTAATAGTAGGGGTCAAAGGCGATGATTTTGAAGACCATTTCAGCAGTAAAAAACGTGGTAAAAACCTGTGGATGGAAACACAACTTTATCATTTAGGGCCTTTGAAATCAGTAGTAATCATGGGTGTGTGGGGGGGGGGAAGACTGTCAGAAAGTCTCATTTACAAAAAGCAAACCTGGCTGGGCCTGTGGCACATGCCTGAAATCCCAGCCCTTGAAAGGTAGAGATAAGAGAATGGAAAATTGGTGATCATTGCTGGCTCTATTGATCTTCCTTAACAAATATATATAACGCTGGGCACCACTGGCTCATGTCTGTCAACCCAGCTACTCAAGAGGCTGAGATCTGAGGATCATGGTTCAAAGCCAGCCCAGGCAGGAAAATCTGTAAGACTCTGATCTCCAATGCACCAGCAGAAAACCAGAAGTGGAGGTGGGGCTCAACTGGTAAAATTGAGCCTGGAGGGGAAAATAACTCAGGGACAGTGCTCAGGCCCTGAGTTCAAGCTCCAGGATAGGCACAAAACCAAACCAAAACACAGCAAATCCATCTATCTATCTATATTTTTCCTAGTCTTGGGGTTTGAACTCAAGGCCCAGCCCCTTAGCTTTTTCACTCAAGGCTGGCATTCTACCACTTGAGCCACAGCTCCATGTCTAGCTTTTTGCTGGTTCACTGTAGAGAAAAACCTCACAGATTCCTGAGAATTCAAGGGACAGTAATAACGTCTGTAATGTTCAACTAGCTATACCTAGCTCAGTGTTCGCTCTTTCTCTCCCTCCCCATCCCTCTTCTCCCTCTCATTTGCTTGTACATCCTAAGGAAGGCAACCTGAGCCCTGTTCCACATTTTCCATCGGGTCACTTTGCCCTCAGCCAATGAGAGCAATGCATTCCTGAGGCGGCTAAGCACTCAGCCAATGAGAGCCATACGCCCCTGAGAAGGTGTGGCCACCACTCAGCCAATGAGAGCCATACGCTCCTGGGAAGGTGTGGCCACCACTCAGCCATTGAGAGCCATACACCCCTGAGAAGGTGTGGCCACCACTCAGCCAATGAGATCAGCCCATTCCTGATGAGGCTAAGACCTCAGCCAATGAGATCAGCCGGTGGTTGATAAGGCGTGGCCTACCACGGCCCCTGGCCCTGCCCTGCCCGGGTCGGCACTGGCAGTGCTGCCCTCTGGCTCACTCACAATGTTGCCCGTCTGCAGCATGGACTCGAACGCGCTGCTCATGCCGTGGTGCTCCATGGCCATGAAGACTGTGTTCACCACAATACACAGGGTGATGGTGAGCTCGGCAAAGGGGTCCGTCACCAGCTCGAAGAGCAGCGTCTTGAGCCTCAGCCAGGTGGGACAACACTCCCAGATCAGGTACTTCTGAGCCAAGTTGATCAGACAGGGCAGACACCTCTGCTCTGACTCCTCCAGCTCTGTCATACAGCGGGGGGTGAGTGACAGCTGTCAATCACATGTCATCTTGGATTTCACGCCCCCCCCCCATCCCCAGCTCAGGGCCCAGGTCTCCTTCTATCAATAACACATCACTGGGCTTAATGAACATCTTGCCTCAGTACCCCAGATCCCCTTGGTCACCCCTCCTTGCTGAATCCCTTTAGCTCTGTCACTGGGCGGGGGGCAGGAAAGCTGTCACAATTGCTCAGCACTAGTGGCTTATGCCTGTAATCCTAAGAACTGAGGACTGGGGTTCAAAGCCAGCCCAGGCAGGAAAGTCTATGAGACTCTTTTCTCCAATGAACCCCCCCACCCCCACACACAAAAAGAGCTGGAAGTGGATCTGTGGCTCAAGGGGTAGAGCATCAGCTTTGAGCAAAAAAAAGCTAAACAAGAATGAGAAGGCCCTGAGTTCTAGTCCCAGTACCAACACAAAAATATTAAAAGAGCAACTCTACTACACCCTCTCCCAAACACACACACACACACACACACACACACACACACACACACACACACACACACACGGGTAAAAGGAGCAGACCACAATGGGGAGGAGGCATATTCAGGATCTCAAAACACTAGCACAGAGGACAGCTATCCGGAGGATCACAACTCACCTTCGATGACTGAGGTCATAATACTGACCACACTCATTGCCCTTTGGACTCGGAAAGGTTCGTTCACATATTCTGCTGATAAGAAGATGGGCTTGTCTCCTGGGTCACATGCCTGAAGAGACAGAACCAAAAAGAAAAAGAAAAAAAAATCAGGAGAAACTACCCCATCCCCGCCCTCAACCTGAACTCTTAACAGTGATGAACCAGGCCCCAGGTTCCCTGCTGGTCAGACTCATGGTTGCAAGTTTCCCTGTGGAGGAAGAATCCTTGGTAATGAGCTCTAGCCTGGAGCAGAAGAGTTCAGAGACAGCAACCTGGCCCTGGGTTCAAGCTGAGAGACAGACAGACAGACAGACACATGCCAGAGAGCAACAAGAAGTTGTCATCTCTGGAGTCCAGGTGGAGGATGCTCTCCCACCTCCCCACACAGTGGAATCTGTCATCCACTTGAGCTTGAAACTCTAATCTTCAGAACTCTGAGAGACCAACTCCTGTGGATCCTCAGTCTCGCGTTGCCTATGGTTATTCTGTTAATAGGAGCTGAATGGACTACAACATTGTATACCAGAATCTTCCATTTTTGAAGCCCTGTCTGGATGTGCTCAGCAAGGCGAAGTTTGCTTCCGCAGTCTGCAGCTGCCATCAGCCAAAAAACCTGGCAATCAAGCAAAACAGAGCAGGCCGGCTGCTCCCTTTTTATCCCTAGCCCAGCAGGTCCCACCCCCCTGCTCCCATTGGCTGGGCTCAGGCCTCCTCTGCTCCCATTGGTTGTGCTCAGGTCCCTCTGGTTCCCATTAGCTGAGCTCAGTCCCCTCAGCCCGCATTGGCCAAGTTCAAGCCTCCTCTGCTCCTATTGGCCAAGCTCAGGCCCCTCTGCTCCTATTGGCTGAGCTCAGGTTCACAGTCTGCAGAAGGATGTGGCTGAATTAACAAGATGTAAGCATATTCCAGGAGCTCCCCTCTGGCCATCTTCATTCAAATGCTCAGGAAAAGGATGGATGTCACTAAAGTAATTCACAAGGGTCAAGCCACCAGCCCAGGCAAGAACCCTTCAGAGAAACAAGTCTCTGGAAACTCACAGAAAGGAAGCAAATTTACTTTGGTAGAAAAGATGGGTTTTCTCACAATACCACACTCTTTCATTCCCATATGTAAATACTAGATTTCTTTTTCATTTACCGGTGGAGACAATTCTTGTTTTCATTTTTGTTTTGCTTGCTGGCATCTTGAATCCCACAGTATCTAACCACATTGAGAGAACACAATTCTGTAAGCCTTTCCTAAGTCAGTAGAGCTCACATTATTTGCAATTTGCTCTGTTTCTCCCTCTGGCTAGCCAGAGAGGGCAAATCAAAAACACTTGAGGCCTCGTTACTGAAACCGGAGGGAGAATTCAAATTACAGGGCTCAAGCCAATTTTTCTGTTAAGGAATTCAAAGCTGGCTGGATGCTGATGGCTCCTGCCTGTCATCCCAGCTACTCAGGAGGCTGAGATCTAGATTGGAGTTCAAAGCCAGCCCAAGGAAGGAAAGTCTGTGAAACTCTTTTCACCAATGAACCACCAGAAAACTGGAAGTGGCGCTGGGACTCAAGTGGTAGAGTACTCGCCTTGATCTCAGGGGACAGCACCCAAGCCCAGAGTTCAAGTCCTAGGACTGATGTCCAAAAAAAAAAATCTAAGAAGATATTCCTTTCCCTCACCTAAGGAGCAAATGGGGTGTACAAACTCACCGGGACATCCGTGGCTCCAGGAACAGGTAACATGATGGTTCCCCCATCCCCATATCCAGAGCCAGAGTTGGGGGGTTGTGACAGTGGAATTCTGGGAAGGGGGTCTTGTGGTCCAGGACCCCTGCCCATTAGCACAGGGCCGCGTTGGCTTTCGGGATCTCCATGAAACACTCCATCGTCACTGATCCCATCAGAGAAAGAAATTTCTCGCCCAGGTGCTCGGAAATGAAACACGCTGCTATGGCTGGCTCGGCGTCTCCCCGCAGTGAGGCCTAGGAAGGACTGGGCATCGCCCCAGTCATGAGCAGGGAGAGAAACAGGCTGGAAGCTGGTCATGTGATCAATCAAGAGCATAGTCTCCTCTGCCCTCTTCACTTCCTGCGAGCCTCATTATCACCGTTATTCATTGTGTGCTGGTGCTAGGACTTGAACTCAGGGCCTGATCGCTGGGCCTTAGCTTTTCTTTTCTTTTTGGGGGGGGGGTTCTGGTGGGGGGGGGCTGAACTCTGGGCCTGGGCGCTGTCCCTCAGCTCTTCAGCTCAAGGCTAGCACTCTACCACTTGAGCCACAGCGCCACTTCCGGCTTTTTTCTTTTTTGCTTATGTGGTGCTGAGGAATCAAACCCAGAGCCTCAGGCATGCAAGGCAAGCGCTCTACCACTGAGCCACCTTCCCAGCCCTGGGCCTTAGCTTTCCACTCAAGTCTAGCCCTCTACCACATGAGCCTCCACTTCTAGCTTTTTGGTGGTTCACTGGAGGTAAGAGTCTCATAGACCAGGTGCCAGTGGCTCAAAGCCTGTCATCCTAGCTACTCAGGAGGCTGATATCTGGAGGATTGCAGTTCAAAGTCCATGAGACTCTTATCTTCAATGAACCAACCAAAATGCCAGAAGTAAAGCTGTGGCTTAAATGGTAGAGCACTAGCCTTGAGCAAAAAGAAAAAGAAAGAAAGAAGGAAGGAAAGGAAGGAAGGAAGGAAGGAAGGTAGGAAGGAAGGAAAGGAAGGAAGGAAGGAAAGAAAGAAGGAAAGAGAGAAGGAAAGGAAGAAAGAAAGAAAGAAAGAAAGAAAGAAAGAAAGAAAGAAAGGAAGGAAGGAAGGAAGGAAGGAAGGAAGGAAAGAAGGAAGAAAGAAAATGGAAATTCTAAGAGTGATTTCAGCACCAAGGACAGGGAAATTCCGCCCACCAACTATAGAGCAGCCAATCAGATTTCCCCTAGAGACGCGGCCCCTCCCTGTCCACAAGCATGGTGGACATCCATTTTCCCTACAAACCTAGACTCTTGCTCCAATGCTGCCTGACTAGGAGCACAATGCTGTCATATAAGGGTCATCCTGTATTCTCTTTTCCCATGTGTTACAATTCCAACAAGTGTGTGTGTGGTGTGTGTGTGTGTGTGTGTGTGCATGCATGTGTGCTGGTACTGGGACTTGCACTCAAGGCTTTGCACTCTTGCTTGGCTTTTTGTTGTTTAAGGCTGATGGTCTCCTACTTGAACCACGCCTTCACCCCCGACAACCAAGGCTCCGAGCGGAGCTTTGAACTCTCACCATCCTGCGCTGGTTGTAAGGCTCCGATTGGGGAGAGTTGTTGTCGGCGGAACCCTCGGACACCCTGGCTTTCAATCCATGCCTTCTGGGGTCATTGGTGTTTTGGGTAGCTGGTGGTGATTCATTGTGAGAATGGAGCGAGGCTGTGTCAATGCCCAGCGATGCCAACACCTGGGGAAAGAGAGAAAGAGAGAGAGACAGAGACAGAGAGATGGATAGAGAGAGAAAGACACAGACAGAGACAAGAAAAAGGGAGAGACAGAGACAGAGCAGATTGAGCCAGGTTGAACACGCATGTACGTCCTAGACACAGAGGCCACAGGGGTGGAGGATTGGAGACAGAGGACAGGAAAGGGTCAGGGCTGTACCGTGCTAGGGTCAGGATGAAGTGACCAGCTCAGGGACCCCTCTGTCACTCAGTCGCTGGTAGCTGCTGGGGGGCCCACCCGGTCCCCTCATTTTTTTGGGTGCCAGTCCTAGGGCTTGAACTCAGGACCTGGGTGCTGTTTTCCAGAGCTTTGGTGATCAAGGCTACCACTTGGAGCCATAGCTCCACTTGCAGCCTTTTGGTGGTTTATT
Source organism: Dipodomys spectabilis (assembly GCF_019054845.1). Lineage (NCBI taxonomy): Eukaryota > Metazoa > Chordata > Mammalia > Rodentia > Heteromyidae > Dipodomys > Dipodomys spectabilis. The sequence continues at coordinate 58,092 of NW_024871280.1, forward strand.
GGAGATTAGAGTCTCAAGGGCTTCCTGCCCAGGGTTGACTTTGAACTGTGATCCTCAGATCTCAGCCTCTTGAGAAGCTAAGATGACAGGTGTGAGTCGTTGACTCCTGCTCCCTTGATGATTCATTGGAGATAAGAGTCTCATGAGCTTTCTTGCATGGGCTGCCTTCAAAATGAGATCCTCAGATCTCAGCCTCCTGAGTCACTACCATGGCAGGTGTGAGCCATGGATGCCTGGACAATTTTTTTTTTAAAGAAATGGATCTAAGACTGGATCAAGATGCATCTCCCTAGCTGAGCATTGATGGCTTAGGCCTGTCATCCTAGCTACTGAGGAGGCTGAGATCTAGAGGATCACAGTTCAAAGCCAGCCAGGGCAGGAAAGTCTGTGAGACTCTCACCTCCAAGGAACCACCAGGAAACCGGAAGTGGCGCCATCTATCTGGCTCAAAGTGGCAGAGCGTCAGCCTTGAGCACAAAGAGCTCACGGACCGTGCCCAGGCCCTGAGTTCAAGTCCCAGGGATGACACTACATATTCTCTGCAAGTGGCCCCTCAACTATTTAACCCCCTTACCCACCTCCTGCTCCTTCTGCAGCAACTCAGAGGCCTCCTGGAATTTCTTTGCCTTTTCCTCGATTTCCAGCATGGTGGCCTGGTTCTGCTCTTCGTAGGCCATGGTGACCACGGCCAGGATGAGGTTGACCAGGTAGAAGGAGCCCAGAAAGATGACCAGCATGAAGAAGATCATGTACATCTTCCCCGATGCCCTGAGCGTCTGCAGGTGCAAGGGAAAGCAAAGAGGCGCCCGGATTCATAGTACAGGGGTCACCTGTACATTACGTCAGGATCCCCCACCCGCACCCTCAGTCTCCAGGAAGAGGGGAGCCATACCCACAGATCCCCCCCCAGCCTCCTGTGGAGTCTGCCTTGGGAGCCAGGCCCTGGTGGCTCACGCCTGTCATCCCAGCTACTCAGGAGGCTGAGATCTAGAGGATCGTGGTTCAAAGCCAGCCTGGGTAGGAAAGTCTGTGAGACTCTCATCTCCAATCAACCACCAGAAAACTGGAAGTGGTGCCGTGGCTCCAATGGTAGTGAGTTAGCCTTGAACCAAAAAAGCTCAGGCACAGCACCAGGCCCTAAGTTCAAGCCCTAGGACCAGCACACGTACACACACACACACACACACACACACACCACACACACACACGAGTCCATACCTGCTGGTAGAGGCGTTCCCAGGAGTCCTGTGTCATGAGGCGGAAGAGGGAGAGGAAGGCCCAGGCAAAGGAATCGAAGCTGGTGTAGTTGTAATCTGGGTTTTGGTAAGTTTTAAGGCAGATGGAGCCTTCAGGGCAGTGGCTGTGGTGAGCAGGAAAAAAAAACCAATTATTGATTTGACAGCCTCTGTTTATTGGATACAAAGCAGTTCAAGTCAGCGGAAGACCCACAGAGTTGGACATCAGAGATTAGAGTTCAAGTTGACCTTCCTCCTCCTCCTCCTCCTCCTCCTCCTCTTCCTCCTCCTCCTCCTCCTCCTCTTCCTTTTCCTCCTCCTCTTTCTTCTTTTCCTCCTTCTCCTCCTCCTTTTTTCTGTTGGTCCTGGGACTTGAACTCAGGGCCTGGGCGCTGTCCCTGATCTCTTGTGTTCTCAAGGCTGGCGCTCTACCACTTGAGCCACAGCACCACTTCTGATTTTCTGGTCCCCAGGCTGGTTTTGAACCATGATCCTCAGATCTCAGTCTCCTGAGTAGCTAGGATGTCAGTCGTGAGCCACTGGCACTGACTTTTATTTTTGAAGCCTATTTGGAACCTCAAAATATATACTTTTTCTTTCCAATGCCATTTTGCCTACATTACAACACTCTATTGCCCTAAAATAATGAGAGGCAGACCTGTTTGGACAGCGCTGTCAAACAAACAACAAAATCCCTGCATCCGTCATTAGTATTTAAGGAGTTGTGTGGAGAGGCAGAAGGAAGAGGAGAGAGAGGGAGAGAGAGACAGAAAGAGACAGAGAAAAGGAGGAGGAGGAGGAGGGGAGGGGAAGGAGAAGGGATGGGAAGGGAAAGAAGGGGTAGGGAAGAGGAAGGGAGGGGGGACGGAAGAGGAGGGACTAGGGCAGGAGGAAGAGGAGGGGTTGGGGAAGAGGGGAAGAGGGAGGGGGGAGAAAGGAAGGAAAGAGCAGGAAGAGCTCTGGGCCTTGCACACTTCCACTGCTCTCCTGGGCTTTTGCTGATTCTGTCCAAGAACCCAAGGAGAAGAGGGGCATCTTGAAGCCACAAGCCCTCCATCTCTAAATAAATAGTTAAGTAAACGAATAAATGGTTCACTGGCTAAATGAATGATTGTTTTAAGTCCCAAAGTCTTGGATCATGGCAAGAAGCCTCTCTCTCTCTCTCTCTCTCTCTCTCTCTCTCTGCCATCCTGGGGCCTGGACAATGTCCCTGAGCTCTCTTTCACTCAACACTAGCCCTCTCCCACTTTGGGCCACATCCCCCCTTTTCCAGCTTTTTTGGTGGTTCGCTGGAGAGAAGAATCTCATCAGCTTTTCCCGTCCCCAGTTGACTTTGGACTGTGATCCTCTGGATCTCAGCCACCTTAGTCAGCTGGGACGGCAGGCGTGAGCCACTGTACCTGGTCAGTATATCTTTCCTCAAGATGGTAACGGTGTATCTGACCAGAGAACACTGAACACAAGAGGGAGACCCGGCCTTGGGGCCCTGGTGGGCTGGGAACTCACCCCGAGTCAGAGCCATTCCCGCACAGCAGGGGCTCCGAAGTGCCTTCCTTGATCACATACTTCTCTGCGGAAAGAAAGGAAGACATGAGCAGCTTCCCCGTGGTTCTGGACACTTCCAGCAGGGCCTAACTTAAAGCCTGGGCTCTTTCTTTAGCTTTTTAATTTTCTTCTTTTTTTTTTTTTTAGCTCTCAAGCCTGGTGCTCTACCACTTGGACCACACTTCCACCTCTGGCTTTTTGCATGGTTCATTGGAGATCAGAGATTCCCAGAGGGACTTTTGAACCGCGATCCTCCGGCTCTCAGCCTCCTAAGAAGCTGGGGTGACAGGTGTGAGCCGCCCATACCTGGCTACAATACTCACTGCTCTAAAATAAAATTAAAATAAAAGAGATTCTGGGGAGCAAGTTAGACCTGATGCAGCAGATGTATTCCGGGAGAACCAAAAAAGATCCAAACATATCGCTCTACAGACATTCAGGGCCTCGATCCATAAAGCAGCTCTCGGGCCCAACAAACTCGGGCCTTATTTTGTTTTTGTGTGGGTGTCTGTACTGGGGCTTGAACTCAGGACCCCCTTGGTCTTTTTTTTTTTCAGTCCAAGACTGAGATTTGAACTCAGTACCTGCTATTACTGCTCCCAGGCAAGTTCTCCAGCAATGGAGCCATGTCTCCAGTCTCCAGGGACCTCCCAGTCCCATTTGGGTTTTTCATACAAGGCGGGTGCTCTACCACTTGAACCACGCCTCCACTTCGGGCTTTTTTTTGGGGGGGTGGTTCACTGGAGACTAAAGAGTCTCAGGGACTTTCCTTCCCCCTGGGGCTGGCTTTGACACGCGATCCTCTGGATCTCAGCCTGCTGACATGGCTGGGATGCTAGGCATGAGCTACAGTCCTGGTCTGGATAGCGGGTGATCGGCACTCACCTTTCCTGTCGGTGGAGTCGGTGGCATTCGCCGGGAAGGTTGTGGTGTTCCAGACACACTTGTTCTTGAGGTTACCCTTAAAGAGCTGCAGGCCCACCAGAGCGAAGACACTGAGGCAGAAGACGGTGAGGATGGTCACGTCCGCCAGCTTCCTCACCGAGTGGATCAAAGCCCCTACTATGACCTTCAGCCCTGCAGAGAACCGACCGCACGCCCGGCTCACACCCCTGCCGAGATCGGAGGTTCAAAGCCAGCCCCAGGGTAGAAGAACCCGAGAACTGAGACTGGCACCACCACCACCACCAACAACAACAACAGCAGTAATAGTAATAGGACAAAATGGAGTCCACAACCCACCTGGGATCACAGAGACCGTCTTCAATGCTCTCAGAACGCGGAAGGTTCGCAGGCCAGAGATTCCTTGGAGGTTGGTAGCTGCACCCACATACCTGGGGGGGGGGGGCGTGAGATTGACTGAGCCGGGTAGGGGGACCCCGGGATCGCAGGCAGGACACAAAGGGGGCGATCGTGGTGGACAGGACCCTCAGCACGCCCGTGGCTGACCACCACGGACAGCCCAGCCCTGCCCTCTGAGCACAGGTCTGCACACCGGGGTATCCCTCTCACAAAGGATCGCTGAGAAGTCGGGCTGTGATCCCAGGCTCTGGGTTCTACACAGATGCCTGGCTGTGCAAACAGGCAATCTTGTTGTTTGCCACTCAAAAGGCTTGAACTCGGGGGGGCCTAGGTGCGGTCCCTGAGCCTCTCTGTGCTCAAGGCTGGCTCTCTACTACTCTGAGCCATAGATAGGGCACCACTTCTGGTTTTCTGGTGGTGCCTTGGAGATTGGAGTCTCATGGAACTTCCTGCCCGGGCTGGCCTTGAACCATGATCCTTGGATCTCAGCCTCCTGAGGAGCTGGGATGACAGGCGTGAGCCATGGGTGCCTGGCCTGAGTTGAGGTCTCTGACTTGGCCCCTGCAGAGGGAGCTGGATTGACAGATGAGGAAGCCTCACGGGAGAATGATCCTGGAGACCCCTAAAAATAACGATGAACCACAGGCAACACAAAGATGACACCGGTCACCTGGGGGGGGGGCACTCACGCGGGGGGGGGGGAATTCACGCCGGGGGTGGAGGACTCACGCCGGGGGGGAACTCATGCTGGGGGGGGGAACTTACGCCAGGGAGATGACACTAAAGTCCAGCCAGTTCCAGGGGTCACGCAGGTAGGTGAACTCATTGAGGCAGAAGCCCCTCGCCAGGATCTTTATCAGAGCTTCAAAGGTGTAAATGACGGTGAAGACGTACCTGCGAGAGAGCGCAGGACAGTGACCTGTGCCAGAGACAGACACACAGACAGAGACAGAGACAGAGAGACACAGAGACAGAGACAGAGACACAGAGACAGAGACAGAGACAGACAGAGACAGAGAAAGACAGAGACAGAGAAAGACAGAGACAGAGAAAGACAGAGAAAGAAGAAGGAAGAGGAGAAGGAAAAAGAGGAGAATGAGGAGGAAAGAAAGAAGGAAGGAAGGAAGGAAGGAGGAAGAGGAAGAGGAAGAGGAGGAGGAGGAGGAGAAAAGAAGGAGGAGGAGGAGGAGGAAGAAGGAGGAGGAGAAAGAAGAAGAGGAAGAAGAAGAAGATAAGAATGAGGAGGAGGAGGAAAAAGGAGAAGGAGGGGAAAGAACAACGAAAGAAAGAAAGAGGAAGGAGGAAGAGGAGGAAGGGGAAGAGGAGGAGGAGGAGGAAGAAGAAGGAGAAGGAGGAGGAGGAGGAGGAAGGAGGAGGAGAAAGAAGAAAAAGAGGGAGGAGGAGGAGGAGGAAAGAAAGAAAGGAGGGAGGGAGGTTGGGGGGAGGGAGGGAAGGAAGGAAGGAAGGAAGGAAGGAAGGAAGGAGGGAAGGAAGGAAGGAAGGAAAGAGGAGGAAGAGGAGGAGGAGGAGGAGGAGGAGGAGGATCTCTGGGGTGTTTTCTCTGCCTGTAGGAAGGAGAGCTGGGTTGCTGGGTCCCTGGGAGCCACCAGGTCCCAGGTGAGGAAGAAGGAGGTACGTGGGGAAGGGCAGATGCAGATGGAGGAGCGGCAGGGCACACAGGGGTGAGTGGGGCGGGTGGGGCAGGCCGCAGTGCGGGGGGCGGGGTGGGGAGGACTGTGATCCCCCCGTTTCATGCTCCAGACACCTGTCTGGTGGAAGCTGGCGTCTGCTTTGTTCCAGACCCATGGATGGGAGGAGAGGGCATGGGTTCTAGAAACTTCCTTCCTGTCTCCCTCCTCTTCTCCCGTCAGGCCCAGTGAGCCTTTATTTGCCTGGCGTGGAACTATTCTGCTTTCTCTCACTTGGAGAAGCCATCAGCAAAGCCATGGCTCCAAACCAGCTGCTCGGTGGGCCTGGGCGCTGTCCCTCAGCTCCTCAGCTCAAGGCTGGTGCTCTACCACTTGAGCCACACCTCCAGTTAAGCACTTGCTTATGTGCGATGGAGTCTCACTGCATGGCGCTTGTGATCTTCCTACCTCGGCCACTTGAGTGTTGAGATTATAGGCATGCGCTACCATGCCCGGCCCTTCACACAGCCCCCACCCAAATGGCTATCATACATCCTGAGGCCATCCAGTGATAGTTTGCTGTGCATGCAGGGTAGAAGGTGGGCAGGAGAGATCTTTTCGCCAGCCATTGCTAACATTTTTGTCTCCCTACTCTTTCTGGAATGTTCTCCCCCATATTTTTGTGCGGGTAGGGGGGCTTTTTTGTTTTTGCTAAGCGTTTTCTTTGGTCATGGGGCCTGAACTCAGGGCCTGGGCGCTGTCCCTGAGCTGCTTTTTGCTCAAGGCGAGTGCTCTACCACTTGAGCCACAGCGCCACTTCTGGTTTTCTGGTTGTTCACTGGAAATGAGAGTCTCACAGACTTTCCTGCCCAGGCTGGCTTTGAACCATGATCCTCAGCTCTCAGCCTCCTGAGTAGCTAGGATGACAGGCGTGAGCCACCGGCGCTCAGCCAATCCATATGGTTATGACTTTTTTTAAATTTTTTTTTGTTTTTGAAGAAAATCATCTGAGTATTTATGAAATAAAACTCACAGAAAAAATTAGGTACCCAGTGGCCCAACATCTTGGCTCCTAGCTACTCAGGAGGCTGCAATCTGAGGATCCTGGTTAAAAGCCAGCTGGAGCAGAGAATTCCAAGAGACTCCAAGGAATGTGCCAAAAGGCTGAAGTGGAGGCGTGGCTCAAGCGGTAGAGCACCCGCCATGAGGGAGAAAAATCCAAGTGTGAGTTTTGAGACCCTCCTGAATTCATTCATGTTTCTGTGCACCCACCCAGAGAAAACACCAAAGAAACAAAACCAGAAGAAGAAACCTAAATCCTTCTAAAATCAAATTGATGATAGAATTCAGCATTCTATGAAGAAACAGGGAAGATAAAGACAAATTTTTTAAAGGGCCGAGGAAAACAAGAGGGCAAAGAGAAATGGGGAAAGCCCAGGAGATGGTACGATAGATCAACTCACTCGATTTTTTCTGGAAGGTCATTCTGGGTCATGCACCCACAATTGATCAGAATCGTGACGGTAATAAAGGTAGTGAACCAACTGCAAGACCCGTGTTAAGGAAAGATTGGGTTTCCCATCCACATCATGTCATTTAAGATCACCTCCGTGTGTGTGTGTGTGTGTGTGTGTGTGTGTGTGTGTGTGTGTGCCGGTCCTGGGGCTTGAACTTGGGACCTGGCCGCTGTCCCTGAGCTTTTCCCCCTCAAAGCTGGTGGTATTCTTCCCCTTACAGCCACCTACCTCCACGTCCAGCTTTTTGGCTGGTGCCTTGGAGGCCAGAATCTCACAGACTTTCCTGTCCCAGGCTGGCTTTGAAACCGTGATCCTCCTAGTTCCAGCCTTCCCCAAGTAAGCTGGGATTACAGGCATGTGCTACCAGCACCTCACCCCATTTTGTCTCTGAAATCAGGTAGATAGGATTCTCTCTCATCCGGATTGGAGCCTGCTGAGAGGTGAAGCCCAGTGGGTAGAATATCAGGCCCAGTATATACCAAGTGGGCCCAGTATGAAGAAGCGGCCTGGGTGCTGTTCCTGAGCTTCCTTTGCTTAAGGCGAGCACGCTACCACTTTGAACCACTTCCAGTTTTCTGGTGGTTCATGGGAGATGAGAGTCATCATGGACATTCCTGCCCGGGCTGGCTTGGAACAGTGATCCTCCAGATCTCAAGCCTCCTGAGTAGCTGGGGCAGGGAGAGAGGGGGACCACCCCACAAGGCTAAAGCTGTGGGAAAGAATGCAAAAGCGAGTTTTTGCCTACAGGGTCATTTTTTCTTCTCCCTGCTCCCTTCTGGATCTTTCTGAAGAAAAATGAACCAAAAAATAATAATAATAAAAGAAGACAAATTCCAGCAGAGAACCCTGGCCCCCCGAGTCAGTCTTTACTGTCTGGCCTCGGGGTGAGCAGGAATGTTAAATCTATCTTCGGGTTTTCTGTAAATGCTTTGCTAATGCGCCGTGTTTTCTGGTTACCTAGGAACAGACCCGATTTGAGCAGGCAAAATGCATCTAATTCAACCGCATTATTTCCTTGTTCTCCTCTGTAATGATCACTAAATTATACTTCAATGAAGAAATTGGCTCACATCTACAGAGGACTCGAACACAAGTGTTAACATTTTTCAAGAGATCACACCTGTCATTCTACAGACTTTATAAAGTCAGACTGCATCTTGTTGTGTTTAATGGTACTTAGGAGCCGGTGTTGGTGGCTCCCGCCTGTCATCCCAGCTACTCAGGAGGCTGAGATCTGAGGATCGTGGTTCAAAGCCAGCCCAGGAAGGGAAAGTCCATGAGACTCTCCTCTCCAGAGGACCACCAGAAAAACTGGAAGTGGTGTTGTGGCTCAAGTGGTAGAGCACCAGCCTTGAGTAAAAGAAGCTCAGGGACAGTGCCCAGGCCCTGAGTTCAAGCCCCAGTACCAAAATACAAAAAAAGAAAATTAGCTTTAAGTAGTTGCACAAAGGGGTTTCTTTTACCTTTTCTTTCTTTCTTTTGGGTGTGCATTTGATATCATAGAATTATCATTATTTAATTATGATTCTATTATCATTATTTATAGTATTATATATTACATACTATTATATATCACCAAATGATAAATAATATCATATAACTTACTATGATATTATATAAAAATTTGATATCATATAAAATATTATCTAAATTTATTATGTAATAGTATCACTATTATATAATAATGTGTATATGAATTATACAAGTAAATATATATTTATGTATAAATGAATTTTATAAAAAATAAATTTATATATAAATATATTTATACATAGTATATTTATTGATATATACCTTTAGATATATAATAATTTATATATAAATTACATAAATATAAGCAAATAAATATATAATAATATATAATTATTATATATTATATAATATTATATACACATTATCATTATATAATTAAAATATAATAAATATATTATATATAATTATATGTAATAATTATAATATATAATGTATATAATTATACATAATAAATATATAACTATATAATTTTACATTATCATTGTTATAAATTATTACATCGGTGATGATGTTATTGCAAATAATGATATAATTATTATAAACAATGATAATATTAGTATCATTCTAGATAATTAGATACAATAATAATAGTATCCTTTTTTTTTTGTCCATCCTGGGGCTTGAACTCTGGGCCTGGGCGCTGTCCCTCAGCTCTTCAGCTCAAGGCTAGCGCTCTACCACTTGAGCCACAACACCACTTCCGGTTTTCTGGTGGTTTATTGGAGATAAGAGTTTCACGGGCTCTCCTGCCCGAGCTGGCTTTGAACTGCGATCCTCAGACCTCAGCCTCCTGAGTAGCTAGGATGACAGGCGTGAGCCACCAGCGCCCGGCAATAGTAGTATTCTTATTCTATGCTAATACGGGGCTGGAACTAAGGGCCTGGGTGCTGTCCTTGAGCTTTTACACTCAACGCTGGTGCTCTACCACTTGTGTCACACTTCCACTCCGGCTTTTTGGTGAGCCCTTGGAGATAAGAGTCTCAGAGACTTTACGGCTGGTGCTGGCTTGGAAGCGGGGTCCTCAGATCTCAGCCTCCTGAGTGGCTGGGGTGACAGGTGTGAGCCACGGGGCGCCCTGCCCTTGGGAGCCTGCTTTGAACCCACAGAGACACAAAGGATACGAATGGACGGACACCTTGATGGCTGTTCTTCGGATGGGGTTAAAAGGACTGAAGAGCCACAGGGCCCGGGTGGCACTAAACCGGGAGATGGTCCTCCCTTTGTTCAGCACAATAAAAGTCTAAAACACAACAGAGCAAAAAAGACACACACACACACACACACACACACACATGAGAATCAGAAACCTGGCCCAACCACATTTCAAAGCAAGAGACTCATGAGAGCAAGGCTGGGGCTGGTAGCTCACACCTGCCATCCCAACCACTCAGCAGGCTGAGACACGAGGATGGCAGTTCAAAGCCAGCCTGGGTTTCTTACCTACAATAAACCACCAGGAAACCGGAAGTGGCGCCATATTGGGCTCAAAGTGGTAGAGCGCCAGCCTTGAACACAAAGAAGCTCAGGGACAGTGCCCAGGCCTCGAGTTCGAGCCCTGGCACCCACAAAAAGCCAAAAATCTCATGGAGAGAGATTCAAAGCATGCGAGCGCTGCGTTACATCGATGGCTTGGTTTCTGAATCTTTAGCAGCCTTGTCCCATTTGTCAAGACTTAGGGGATCCCCTGGATCTCTGGGCCTCTCACTGAGAGAGCATGACTCCCTCCCCCCCCAAGTAGCTCTTACCCGGTGAGTGCTGTAGAAAGGATCTAAATCCTCCAGGGTCTCCCCGACCAGCTCCGCAGGGAGTTCACCATAAAACTTAGGTAGCTGGTTGCAGGCTTTCAAGTCTAGCTGAGGCCGGAGCTTCTCACCCTCCTCCTCTCTGCTCCTCCTTTTCTCCCTGCTTTTCTTGGCAGCCTGATGGGCTGAGATGCGTTTCTCAATCTCCACCAGGGACTCGGGAGTGAACCGGCGGAAGTGGGGGGTCACCCCCAGGGACACCAGCGTGAGCTCCATCTTCTCATCCTTCTTCAGGAGGAGTTCAGATCCTTAAGAGAAGACACAGGACCCCCAGAGAAGTTGACAGCGTGGCCATTGTCCCCACCCCCCCATCTTTTCCTCCCCCCCCATTGCTAGACTACCCCCCAATTCTGAGCTCACAAGAGCTTCTTCCAAACACGCATCCCCAGGGCTTTCAGGGAGAGGCTGTTTGTCCACCCAGGTCCTGGCACCTTGAATGTGTTTGCTTCCCAAGAGCTATTCCCATTGCTTTTGGGTTGGTGTGTTTGTTTAGGGCTGGGACCAGGACTCGAACTCAGTCCCTGCTGCTTTCGCTCATTGGCTAGCATGCTATCCGCTGGGCTACGCCTCCACCCGATCAGCCATGCCTCCACCCCCTTACTGCTTCTTTCTGCTGCTTTACTTTGTGATCTTCCCCAAATACATGCACACACACACACACACACACACAACATGCTTACACATACACACATTTACTCACATGTACACAATATAGTCACATACACACACATACACTCACAATACACACACTCAAACACACATATACTTATGCATACACACATGCACACACATACACACTTACATGCACATGCACATGTACACACACACACACACACACACACACACACACACACACATACTCTGCCTGTACCAGTGCTTCCTCATTTCAAGGATGACCACCGAGCTCCAGGCTTGCTCCTACATTCCAGGAAGACTTGAATTCAGAATCTACTTCTTCTAAGTAACTTTCTGCCCACAATCTTTTCATTCATTAACATTTACAATGTGTTCTTCATTCCTGGAACTGCAGTTTAGATCTCCAGATGATTGTCTCCTTGTACACGGATGACCAATCTCCCTCACAGCCAGATTATCCATTACAACTATTTGTGTGTGTGTGTGTGTGTGTGTGTGTGTGTGTGTCTGTGTGTGTGTCTGTGTGTGTGTGTGCCAGTCCTGGGGCTTGAACTTAGGACCTGGCACTGACCTTGAGCGCTTTTGCTAAAGGCTAGTTTGTGCTCTACCACTTTAAGCCCATGGTGCCACTTGCAGGTTTTGTTGGTTCATTGGAGATAAGAATCTTCTGGATTTTTCTTCCCAGGCTGGCTTTAAATCACAGTCCTGATTTCAGCCTCTTGAAGAGCAAGGATGATAGGTGTGAGCCACTAGTACCAAGCTTTTATGTATATGTGTGTGCATATATGTGTATATAATCATATATATGCATATACATGGCTATGTGTATATAAACATATATGTTTGTATATTATGCACACATGTATGTATATATGTATATATTCAGTGATATTGGTGTATGTCCAGGTAATTTGAATTTGTGTGTGTGTGTTCGTGTGTGTGTGTCTGTCTGTCTGGTTTTTGTTTTGTTTTGTTTTGTTTTTGTTGGTCATGGGGCTTGAACTCTGACCTGGGCGCTGTCCCTCAGCTCTTCAGCTCAAGGCGAGCGCTCTACCACTTGAACCACAGCACCACTTCCAGTTTTCTGGTGGTTTATTGGAGATAGGAGTCTCACGGTCTCTCCTGCCCGGGCTGGCTTTGAACCTCGATCCTCAGATCTCAGCCTCCTGAGTAGCTAGGATTACAGGCATGAGCCACCAGCGCCCAGCTGTCTGTCTGTTTTTGACTTTGGACATTTCACTAAAGTTCAGGGTTTCTGGAACTATGAGAACACGGTTCAGAAAGCTGACCATTGAAGGAGCCAGGCCATTAGGCCTTGTATAATAAGCTCTTCCTGGCCATGTAAGAGAGACCATCTTAGCCACAATCCTGCTCAGTCCTTGCAGACAGAACCCCACTCTCTGTGGCATCAGGAAAATCTCCTGTGAGTTCCCTGTAAACCCTAGCAACTCAGGAGGCTGAGATCTGAGGCTCATGGTTCAAAGCCAGCCCAGGCAGAAAAGCCTGTGAGACTCTGATCTCCAATAAACCACCAGAAAACCAGAAGGAAGAGGGAAACAGTTGGCTCAAACTGGCAGAGCATCAGCCTTGAGCAAAAGAAGCTCAGGGACAGCACCCAGGCCCTGAGTTCGAGTCTCAGACGGACACACACACACACACACACACACACACACACACACAGAGTTGAATGCTTGGGACTTGACTCGAAGCTCAGGGAATGAAGCTGGGGACGTCCTTGTGTGTGACTCTTCAAAATGAGGCAGAATTAAGAGCTGTGCAAATGCAGCTCAGTGCTGTGGTCCTGCCAGAAAGTGGGGGTGATCTGTTGGGCCCTGTGCTGTCCATGGTGCTGAAATGACTAATAACCAAGTGGGTTGGGTTTTCTGTAACTAATCTCTTCTGTAGCTCAGAATGACTGGGCCGGGCTGACACAATAAGAGGAATGGAGAGCTGGAGGTCCGCGCCTGTCATCCTAGCTACTCAGGAGGCTGAGATCTGAGGATCACGGTTCAAAGCCAGCCCGGGCATGGAAAGTCCGTAAGACTTTTATCCCCAATAAACCATACTCAGGAAACTGGAAGTGGCGCCGTGGCTCAAGTGGTAGAGCACCAGCCCTGAGCTGAAGCGCTGAGGGACAGCGCCCAGGCCCAGAATTCAAGCCCCACGACCTGTTTAGAATCCCCTCCCACTCCATAGGATTAGAATATATCTGCATCAGAATATAAGACTCAAAATATGTTACTCACAGACTTCCAGAATTCTTGGAGGCAGTTGGGGGTGGGGGGGGGGGAATGCTTGTCAGAACTGTAAATTCTCATCAATTTAAATCTAGGCAGAGTCTCCTGACCAGGTATTTTTAAATTAAGTGAACTGCCATATATTGTGATATCTGCCTTCCTTCCCTTTCTTTCCTTCCTTCCTTCCTTCCTCCCTTCCTTCTTTCCTTCCTTCCCTCAATCCTTCCTTCTTTCCTTCCCTCCTTCCTTCCTTCTCTCCATCCTTCCTTCCATCCTTCCTTCTTTCATTCCTTCCCTACCTTCCCTTCCTTCTGTCCTTCCCTCCTTTCCCTCCTTCCCTTCCTCCTTCTTTCCTTCCTTCCCTCCCTTCTTCCTTCCCTCTCTCCTTCCCTCCCTCCCTCCCTCCTTCCTTCCTTCCTTCCTTTCCCTCCTCTTCTCCGTCCTTGCATCCTCCATTTCTTCCCTCCCTTTCTCTCACCCTTCCCTTCTTTCCTTTCCTGACTTTCCTCTCTTTCCCTCCTCTCCTCCCCCTTCTTCCTTCCCCTCCCGTCTCTTCCTCTGCTTGCTTGCTTTCTTCCTTCCTTCCTTCCTTCCTTCCTTCCTTCCTTTCTTTCTCTTTTCTTCTTAATGTCCCCTTTTCCCTTTCTCCCTCTCCTCTTCTCTCTCCCTCTCCCTCCTTTCTTCTCTTCTTTTTTCTTCCTTATTTCCTCTCCTTTGTTCCTTTCCCCTTCCTCCCTCTCTCTCCTTCTCCTTCTTGGTCCCTCCTTCCTTTTCTCCTTCCTTCCTTCTTTTCTTCCTTCCTTCCCCCACTCCTTTCTTTTTTCCTGGCAAAACTGAACTCAGGGCCTTGCTCTACCACTTGAGTCACACCTTCTTTTTTTTAGCCTCTGGTTATTCAGTTCGGAACCTCGTGGGGTTTTTGGTTGCTTGTTGCTTTGCTTTTGTTTGGGGGCCTGGCAGCAGCCTCCAACCATGATCCTCTTCCCTCTGCCTCCCCTCGCCCTCCTCTGCCCCAATCAACAGATGGACAGGCACGCCATGCCCAATCCTGTGGGACTTGGCAATCCTGTGGGACTTGGCAGGATGTAACGCAAGTGAGAGTTATGTTTCTTGTCAGCTCCCTTCCTTGCCTGCTCTGTCTGAGGCATCGCTGACAGGTTCTTCCCCGTGGAGCTACTAAGCACCGCAGCTTCCTGGCATGCCATGCCAGCCGCCTTTCTCTGTCTCTTGTCAAAGAATTGTAATCTGTTCTCCGGTGCTCTAGTGCTCAGCCCTCTCCTTTGCACCAATCCTGATTCTCCCCGCTCCTCCTCTGAGTTAGCTGTTTCTTCTGTGTCGTGTTAGATGGAACCACCAAGAACCCGGTTAGAGGGGCACAGAAAGAGATGGGGTGAGCAGATGCCATCACGGGATTCAGTAAACACCAGGGGGAAAGCAATTGTGAAATCTGTGGGCAGGAATGGGAAGGGGAAACTGAGGGAAGAGGGACATGGCCTAAAAGAGAAATGGATGCGCACAGCACCTGGACTGTGCAATGGTAACCTCTCTGTGCAACACCTCAACAATAACAATAAAGTTATTATTATTTTTGTTGGTCATAGGACTTGAACTCTGGGCCTGGGCGTTGTCTTTCTGCTCTTCAGCTAAAAGTTGGTGCTCTACCACTTGAGCCACAGCACCACTTCTGGTTTTCTGGTGGTTCATTGGAGATAAGAGTCTCACAACCCTTCCTGCCCGGGCTGGCTCTGAACTGTGATCCTCAGATCTCAGCTAGGATTATAGGTGTGAGTCACCGGCATCTGGCTTAAGTTACATTTTTTTTAAATAACTCAGTTGTGGACATTGATCAAGATACATTGCACTGCGGGGTGCTGGTACCTCACACCTGTAATCCTAGCTACTCAAGGGGAATGAGATCTGAGGATTTAGGCCCCAAGACAAGGAAGAAAAGTCCATGAGGCTCTTATGTCCAGTGAACTATAAAAAAAAAAGCCAGAAGTGGTGCTGTGACTCAAGTGGTAGAACACCAGAGCACCAGCCTTGAGTGATAAAGCTAAGGAAGAGTGAGAGACCATGAGTTCACATCCCAGGACTGGCACAAACACACACACACACCACACACACACACACACACACACACACACACACACACACGATGCACTGTACTCAAGAAGAAGGAGGAGGAAGAGAAGGGAGAAGAGGAGGAGCAGGAGGAGAAGAAAGAGAAGGAGGAGAAGGAGGAGGAGGAGGAAGAAGAGGAGGAGGAAGAGGAGGAGGAGGAGGAGGAAGAGATGGAGGAGGAGGAGGAAGAAGAGGAGGAGGAGGAGGAGGAGGAGGAGGAGGAGGAGGAGGAGGAGGAGGAGGAGGAGGAGGAGATGAAAACGAAGGAATCCAACCCCAAACTAGGCTCTGGGGGCTCACGCCTGTCACCCCAGCTACTCAGGAAACTGAGCTCTGGAGGATCACGGTTCAAGGCCAGCCTTGGGCATGAAATTCCGTGAGACTCTCATCTCCAAAGCACCACCAGAAAACCAGAAGTGGTGCAGTATATATGGCTCAGAGAGGTAGAGCGCCAGCCTTGAGCACAAAGAGGCTCAGGGACAGCGCCCAGGCTCTGAGTTCAAGACCCATGACCGACAAAAAGAAATCCACCTAGCTCCAATTTTTTAAAAATCTCACCTAGACTAATAGGGAATGCCAGAGAACCTTCTAGAACCCTCAAGATTGTGTGAATTCCCCGCCAGCCTGACGATCCACCCCCTCCACCCTCACCCCTTCGCTCTGTAATTGCCTTTGATTAGGCCAAATCTTGAAAACAGGGCACCTGCATTAAAAAAAAAAAAAAAACCCCGTCCACACAAAGTAATTTTGTGGCTGTTAATCATCTGGAGCATTCATTAGCTCAGAGCTAAAGAGATTACTTGGGGACAGTAATTCCTCTGCTGTGAAATTTCTCAAGAACAATCTGCAAATGGAAAAGAAAAACGTTGACAGGTAGAAATGGGTTTTGGACAAGGTTCAAAAAAGGATTTAAAAAAAAAAAAAACCAGAGCCCTGGGAAAATTTGCTTGACAGTGTCAAGCATAAAATGTAGCCTGGGGCTTTCCTCTTCCTCTTCCTCCTCCTCCTCCTCCTCCTCCTCCCTCCTCCTCCTCCTCCTCCTCCTCCTCCTCCTCCTCCTCTTCTTCTTCCTCCTCCTCCTCCTCCTCCTCCTCCTCATTCTTCTCTTCTTCTTCTTCTTCTTCTTCCTTCTCCTCCTCCTCCTCCACCTCCTCCTCCTCCTCATTCTTCTCTTCTTCTTCTTCTTCTTCTTCTTCTTCTTCTTCTTCTTCTTCTTCTTCTTCTTCTTCTTCTTCTTCTTCTTCTTCTCCTCCTCCTCCTCCACCTCCTCCTCCTCCTCATTCTTCTCCTCCTCTTCTTCTTCTTCTTCTTCTTCTTCTTCTTCTTCTTCTTCTTCTTCTTCTTCTTCCTTCTCCTCCTCCTCTCCACCTCCTCCTCCTCCTCATTCTTCTCTTCTTCTTCTTCTTCTTCTTCTTCTTCTTCTTCTTCTTCTTCTTCTTCTTCTTCTTCTTCTTCTTCTTCTTCTTCTTCTTCTTCTTCTTCCTTCTCCTCCTCCTCCTCCACCTCCTCCTCCTCCTCATTCTTCTCCTCCTCTTCTTCTTCTTCTTCTTCTTCTTCTTCTTCTTCTTCTTCTTCTTCTTCTTCTTCTTCTTCCTTCTCCTCCTCCTCCTCCACCTCCTCCTCCTCCTCATTCTCTCTTCTTCTTCTTCTTCTTCTTCTTCTTCCTCCTCCTCCTCTTCCTCCTCCTCCTCCTCCTCCTCATTCTTCTCTTCTCTTCTTCTTCTTCTTCTTCTTCTTCTTCTTCTTCTTCTTTCTTCTTCTTCTTCTCTTCTTCTTCTTCTTCTTCTTCTTCTTCTTCTTCTTCTCCTCCTCCACCTCCTCCTCCTCCTCATTCTTCTCTTCTCTTCTTCTTCTTCCTCCTCCTCCTCTTCCTCCTCCTCCTCCTCCTCCTCATTCTTCTCTTCTTCTTCTTCTTCTTCTTCTTCTTCCTCCTCTTCCTCCTCCTCCTCCTCCTTCTTCTTCTTCCTCCTCCTCCTCCTTCTTCTCTTCTTCTTCCTCTTCTTCTTCTTCTTCTTCTTCTTCTTCTTCTTCTTCTTCTTCTTCCTCCTCCTCCTCTTCCTGCTCCCTCCCTCCCTCCTCCTCCCCTTCCTTTTCTTCTTCTTTTTGGCCCAAGATCAGGACTTGAACTCAGTACGTGATGTTTTTACTCACTGCCTAGCACTCTACCAACTGAGCCACACTTCCAATCACATTGCTTCCCCTACCCAGGAATGTAAAGAGGACTTGAAAAACTCCTGTGTTGCTCAAATGGCTTCTGACATGGATGGACCCGTCTATCTTTTCACACAAATCACATTCTGATTTGGTCCTTAATTCTGCTTCCTTCTGGTGAACATGAATGGAATTATGTATTTCCTTTTAGGTTGCATGTTCAATGTAGCTTCTTTTTTTTTGGGGGGGGGGTCCAGTCGTGGGGCTTGAACTCTGGGCCTTGGGGCTGTCCCCTCAGCTCTTCAGCTCAAGGCTAGCGCTCTACCACTTGAGCCACAGCACCACTTCTGGTTTTCTGGTGGTTTATTGGAAATAAGAGTCTCATAGCCTTTCTTGCCTGGGCTGGCTTTGAACCATGATCCTCAGATCTCAGCTTCCTGAGTAGCTAGGATGACAGGCGTGAGCCACCTGTGCCCAGCTTGCATTTCTCTTCTTATTGCAACAAAATATGTATTGTTGGTTAAGAAACCAGACCTTAGAGAGGCAGCATCATGCAATCATAAAGTTCATGGATGCTGGAGCCAGAATGTATAGGCTGAGATTTTCACTGTGAAAATAAGAGTGTGAGCCAGTCTCTGGTGATTCACACTTGTAGAGAAGGAATCCCTGCCTCTCAGAATCTCACACTCTGCTGCAAGAAACAGGCAGAAACAAAGGAAGGAAGGAAAGGAAGGAAGGAAGGAAGAAAGAAAGGAAGAAGAAAGAGAGAGGAAGGAAGGAAGGAAAAAAGAAAGAAAGAGAGGGGAAGGAAGGAAGAAAGAAGAAAGAGAGAGGAAGGAAGGAAGGAAGAGAGGGGAAGGAAGGAAGAAAGAAAGAAGAAAGAGAGAGGAAGGAAGGAAGAAAGGAAGACAGAAAGAAAGAAAGAGAGAGGAAGGAAGGAAGGAAGGAAGGAAGAAAGAGAAAAGGAAGGAAGGAAGAAAGAGACAGAAAGGAAGAAAGGAAGGAAGGAAGGAAACAAGAAAGAAAGAAAGAGAGAGAGAGAAAGAAGGAAAGAAAGAGAGAAAGAAAGAAAGAAAAAGACAGAAAGGAAGGAAGGAAACAAGAAAGAGACAGAAAGGAAGGAAACAGAAAGAAAGAGAGAGAGAGAAAGAAAGAGGACAGAAAGGAAGGAAGGAAACAAGAACGAAAGAAGAAAGAGAGAGAGAGAAAGAGACAGAAAGGAAGGAAGGGAAGGAAGAAAGAAAGAAAAAAGAGAGAAAGAACGAAAGAAAGAAGAAAGAAAGAAAGAATAAAAGAAAAGAAAGAAGGCGGGTGGAGGCTGGGAAGGGGATGGGAAGGGGAAACAAAGGAGGAGGCTACAATGCTTGATAAGAAATGTACTCATTATCTTGCCCATGTAATTGTAACCCCTCTGTACAGTATGTTCACAATAAAAATAAAAAAGAAAGAAAGAGAGAGAGAGAGAGAGACAGAAAGGAAGGAAGGAAGGAAGAAAAGAAGGAAGGAACGAAGAAAGAAAGAAAGAAAAGATTTCCCAGAAATAGTTGCTCTCAGTGCTGCCTCACATTTACTTCTTCCTCTCTTTCAGAGAGAGAAACCAGAGACACAAAAACAGACAGACAGACAGACAGAGAGAGGTCAATCTGAGGCAAGCAATCTAGCAAGACACATAAACATGCAGGGGAGGGGGAGGGGGGAAGGGAGGAGGCAGGCGTGGAGGGGGAAGTAAGAGAAGGTTGGCAGGGTAGAGGTGGAGGGGAGGGAGGAGACTGGAGTGGAGGCGGGAGGGAGGGGTGGGAAAGGAGGGAGGGGAGGAGGCAGGGGTAGAGGGAGGGTGGAGGGGGGATGGAGGTGTGTGCATTTGATGCAGGGAAGGAAGATGAGCCTCCCGTCTAGGCATGCGTTGTGGAGAGCAGGTCAGACTTCCAGAAAGTGCCCTTGCTGTGGACGGTGGATGCTTAAGACAGGGCGGGAGCATCAGAGCAAAGAGAAAGGGTCCCTGTTCCTCCCCAGATTCCCCAGGCCCACAGGCAGTACTCCTGTGCAGAAGCTTGGGGCTGAAATTCTCGGGAATGTGCCAACTTGATTGGGGATTCCAAGCCGAGGGAGGGTGTGACCAATGGGCCTAGAATCAATGAGTCTTGTGCCACCTCCACCTTGAAAGTGATATTTCCTTGACCATATTTATTTCTATTTTTAAAAATCCAGCTGAGTGCCAGCAACTCACATCTGTCATCCCAGCCACTCAGGAGGCTGAGATCTAGAGGATCGTGGTTCAAAGCCAGCCCTGGGCAGAAAAACTGGAAGGTGGCACCATTTATGGCTCAAAGTGGTAAATGCTCACCTTGAGCAAAAGAGCTCAGAGGACAGTGCCCAGGCCTGAGTTCAGTTCCCAGGACCTCTCTCTCTCTCTCTCTCTCTCTCTCTCTCTCTCTCTCTCTCTCTCTCACACACACACACACACACACACACACACACACACTCAGAAATTCCTCTGCTCCTGATGAACGATTACAGACCATTCTCAGATTTCTTTTCTGTCTCTCTCTCTCTCTGGTGATTATTTATCCTCCACACATCTTTCCTATGCCCAGGGCGGGGGGGGGGGGGGGATCTGAAATAAAATATTTCCACTCACATACTTATTTATCATCATTATTACCAGATTGCTAAGTGAGTGTCCAGGGAAACTAGGAAATTGTCCATTTAAGACTACTCTAAAACCTCCCTAACATTTTCCAACCATCTTTATGCCTTTTCAAAACAAATTTGCCGTCAGTCTAAAAGCAATTCATTCTTCCATGTCACCGCAACCTTCCTCCCACAGCACGCTCTCAGAAAACCCAACCCTGGCTTCTGATACTGAAAAAGGAAAAGAAAAGCCAACGTGTAATTCCTTCTACCTCTTCTTACAAGTTCACTTATGCTTAAAACCCTTAATAGAACTCTCTCTCTTTAAAAAAAAACATTTCTTCTGACCCCAATCCAATCAGTAAAATAGTGATCAAGAATCAAAATTAGGCCCAGTGTTGGTAGCTCACACCTGTCATCCTAGCTACTCAGGAGGCTGAGGTCTGAGGATCATGGTTCAAAGCCAGCTCAGGCAGGAAAGGGCTGTGAGATTCTTATCTCCAGTAAGCACCAAAAAAAACAGAAGTGGCGCTGTGGCTCAAGTGCTACAGCATTTAACTGGAGCTGAAGAGCTGAGGGACAGCGCCCAGCCCAGAGTTCAAGCCCCACAACCAACCAAGAAAAAAAAGTCAGAAGTGGCACTAGCTCAAGGCACTAGCCTTGAGTAAAAAGCTCAGGGACAGCATCCAGGCCCTGAGTTCAAGCCCCAGAATTGGCACACGCATTGTTTTTTTTTTTTAAAAAAAAAAAAGAATCAAATTATGGTGCATGCTCGTAACTTGTGCTTGTCATTCTAGACACTCAGAAGGTTGAAACCTGAAGATTATGGTTTAAAGTTAGCCCAGGCAGACCAAATCTGAGAGACTTTTACCTCCCATAAATCAGCAAAAAAAGCTGGTGGGGGCTGTGGCTCAAATAGTGACAGGCCTTAAGTATCTAAACAACAACTACAACTACTACAACAAAAGGCTCTCAGGTCAAGCCTCAGGACCAGTACACACACACACACACACACACACACACACAATCAAAATTATGTGTATTTGAGTGTATAGGAAGGAAATCAAAACAGAAGAAAGCCAGACAAAAAGCCGAACCCCAGGTAATGCCAGAATGAGTCATTCCTCTAGATTGTAGATTTAGGGCAACAAAAAAAATAAATGAAGTACAAATAGTTTTAGATCTTTGTAGGACCGTGTTAAAAATGCTTCCTTGAGAGAGAAGGGGTTGGTTAGGAGCACTGGGTGACAATGTTATCAGACACTGTACTCATATACTGTTTTGTAGAATGGGAACTTCTTTGCACAACTACTTAAAGATAATTTTTTTAAAAATTTAAATGCTTCCTCGTAGGTTGAGAAATTCCTTTGGCCACCTAACAGATTGTCTCAAGAACGGTTGTCTCTACAGTTAATCTACCAGAATGTTCCAACGAGCATTGAAAAGAATGCTCCAGAAACTTTCAAATCATAGACAATCTGATTCAGTGGACAGAGCATGTGGGCCAGGATTTTCACATTCAATAGAGAGAGCGAGAGAAATCTTCATTTTCTTGAGAAGTGTAATCAAAGGTAAAAAGTTACTCCTGTTTTGATTCTTTTTTTTTTATTGTAAAGATACTATACAGAGGGTTACAGTTACATGAGTGAGGTAATGAGTACACTTCCTATTGAACATTGTTACCCCCCTCCATTGTTTTCCCCCCTACCATCCCCTCCTGTTTTGATTCTTAAATAGACCTCACATATTTATTGTCTCAAGTTCAAGGCAAAACTCATTTACTAGATAAAAAATCCCAGGCTGGGCACCAGTGGCTCATTTCTGTCATCCTAGCTACACTAGAGGCTGAGATCTGGAGGATCGTGCTTCAAAGCCAGCCCAGGTAGGAAAGTCCATGAGACTCATCTCTCCAATGAACCACAGAAAACCAGAAGTGGAGTTGTGGCTCAAATGGTAGAGAACAAAAAAAAATAACCTCAGGGAAAATGCCCAGGCCCTGAGTTCAAGCCTTGGAACTAACACACACACACCCCGATGGAGAGAGGAAGGGTGGGCAAAGGTAGTCATAATACTCAGTATACACATTTGGAAATGGAGCCAGGTCGCTTGAGGGTTAGAGGTGGGGTTGGGAGAGATGGGAGAGAGAAAGATAATTGAGATGCATTATACCCACAAACTGACATGTGGAATTGAAACCCCTTTCTACAACGACTGAAAGATAATAATTTTTTAAAGTCCCAAAGAAGCCATGGGAATCTTTTCCCCTCTAAAGGTCATATTCCTCTTTCAATATTCCCTTTTAAAAAACTATGGATGTTTGGGGAAAGTCTTATATATCAAAAAGCCTATAAAACATACTTTTGTGGGGAGTTCCGGGCGAAAAAAATCTACCATTTCCCCCAACAATATCTCAACGGTATCTTGTTTGATATCAACCAGCCTCCACTGGGCTTCTGACTCTCCTAGACAAACCTTTGGCTGTTCCTCCTTTTGCTTATCTTCTAGAAAATTCATCATCTCTCTCCGAAAGGCCTTCCCCTGTTTACCTGGAACCTCTAGAACATTCGATGACATGTCACACTTGCTTAATAGAGCACGAAGAAATTCCATCGGATCTCTATTAATTTTTTTTGAGATATCTCATTCCCCCCCCCCACACACACACTTTTTTTTTTGCTTTTTCTTATTTTTTTTTCCTTAGAAAAACTTACACTTTTTTGTTTGTTCTTCTCCATGAAGATGGCCGACCTGATGGAAAACTGGCAGGCTTTGGTTCAGGCAAGTACAAAGCTGTCCCGTCTTGGTGTCTGACCCAATCTGATTTCTCATGATGAGTTCCAGCCTGAATTGCTCATCTCCAGCAAATGCACTTTAGAGGCACGCTGGGAGGGGGGGGAAAGGAAGGAGCTTGGGGTGGGGGAAGGAATATGGGGAGAGGCTTCTGGGCGTATGTGTGATTAGATAGTAGAGCAGCAAATGTGATTTTAAATGATCTCATGGGACGAGCTGGAATCTAAGGAAGTGAAGAGACTGCACTTTACATTCTCCCCAAAGCCTTTGACCAACCAACTCTCCAGCCTGGAAAAAGACAGCTTTCACAGTACCATAGAGCTGTTTGCTATGCTGGCCCAGTCTGGTCAAACAATACTCAATTATGTAGCTCCTTCTTTCTACCTACATCTTTGTTTCAGAGTGAATATTCACTATATGAAAAGATTTGTGTTGACACCTTACTTTTTTTTGTTGTCAGGGGTGGGGCTTGAACTCAGGGCCTGTGCGTCATCCCTGAGCTCTTTTTGCTCATGGCTAGTGCTCTACCACCTTGAGTCATCTATGGTACCACTTCTGGTTTTTCTGGTGGTTCATTGGAGAGAAGAGTTTCATGGGGACTTTCCGGCCCAGGCTGGCTTTGAACCATGATCCTCTAGATCTCAGCCTGCTGAGTGACAGGTTTGAGTCACTGGCACCTGGCTACACCTTACATTTTATGGTTTTTGTCTTCAAAAATATTTTTTATTAAGCTGGGCATGGTGGCTCACGCCTGTCATCCTAGCTACACAGGAGGCTGAGATCTGAGGATCACTATTCAAAGCCATCCTAGGCAGGAAAGTCTGTGTGATTCTTATCTCAGTTAACCACCAAAAAAGCCAGAAACAGAGCTGTGACTCCGGAGATAAAGAGCTAGCCTTGAACACAAAAGCTTAGGAATAGTGCCTGAGTTCAAGCCCCTAGACTAGCACACAAAAAAAATTGAAAAATACCATCTTTGCATTGTCTTTAAGTAGTTGTACAAAGGGGTTACAACTCAACGTGTCCATTTATGAATATAATACATCTTGATCAATGTCACCCCTCCCCTCAGTTTTCCTAATTTCACAGGCTATATATTGAACATCATGACTGCATTGTCTTCCTTTCCTTTTCTTCTTCATTTTTCTGCCCCTTTTTCTTCGACCTTCCCCCCATACACACCTTTCCAGTATCAGCTTCCTGGTATTCATTCTGTTGGGCTATGAGTAAGAATTTTCTAAGAAACTACAGCGCTTGAATTTTTCCCATGACTATACCATACTTCAGGTAATATGTTTGTGCACGCTGTGTGTGGTCATTTCCATAATGAGAAATTACACCTGACTTACGCATATAAGAGAAACCGTGCATCTCTTCTCTCCCTGGGCCTGACTTATATGAAAGACTTTCCTTTCCAATTCACTAGTAATTTTTAAAAAAAATATCTAGAAACAGAGGCATGGATCAAGTGGTCAAGAAAAGAACCCAAGCACTTGGTAGCTCAGGTCTGTAATCCTAGCTAGTCAGGAGGTTGAGATCTGAGGATCCAGGTTCAAAGCTAACTTTGAATGGAAGAACCAAGTGACAGTGTAGGATGTGAGTTTTCAAGCCCCAGTACCAATGCGCACACACACACGCACACACACACACACACACACACACACCCCAAAAATGTTTTGGAACCACTTACATATATAGTAGTGACAGACTTAGTGGCAGAGGAAGGAGTCCAGAATGACTGTCAGAGCACCCATTCTGCCTCTGAGACGTTGGGGTCTTGGATAAATTGTACATTGCTATCTGTCTTCTCTGGGCCTCTTTGGTAGGAGTGACATGCGCTAATTGTTTTGTCAGACCTCCTAGTTGCCTTCTGGCTCTCTGGTTCTGTTTTTGCAAATGAATTCCTTTTTTTAAAAAAATAAAAACAGTCAGTAGCCATTTCTGTTATTGCAGAAATTCTACAGCACAAGTTGGCATGGGTGAATCTTCCCCTTCCATGATGGGAAGTAAATGACTTCCAAGGTAGTAAACCACTTCCGGGATCGCAAACCACTTCCGGGTTGGTAAACATCTAGGGAAGTGAATCACTTCCGGTTTCATTTCAATACCCTTTCCATTAAAAAAAAAAAAAAACTTTACAGTTATTATGAAGGTCATGCACCCTGGGGTGACAGTCTCCCAAGTCAGGTCCTGAGCATATTGGACCATGTCCCCTCCCTTCCTCTGCTCTCTTCCATTTTTCCCTCCCAGCCCCACCCACAAGGTGTGGAGTTCATTCTCCACATGGTGTCCAGTGAGGACCACACTGTGTGTGCTCACCCTTTGTTCCCCTATTTCTGTGTCCCCCACAAAAGACAGATACACAAAGAAGACAAGAAGAAGAAGAAAAAAACAGCAAGAAAAAGAAAAACCTCTTGCTTCCATTTCCTGGAGTTCATTTGTTTTTCTTTTTTCTTTTCTTTTTTCTTTTTTGCCAGTTGTGGGCCTGAACTCTGGGCCTGGGCGCTGTCCCTCAGCTCTTCAGTTCAAGGCTAGCGCTCTACCACTTGAGCCACAGCGCCACTTCTGGGTTTTTCTGCTTTATGTGGTGCTGAGGAATCGAACCCAGGGCTTCATGCATGCGAGGCAAGCACTCTACCACTGAGCCACCTTCCTAGCCCCTTCCTGGAGTCCATGTGGATAGCTATTATTTTGGATGATCAGAGGTGCAGAGATCTGGTTCCTTTGTGCTCCTACCCAAAGAGTCTCCTCCTTTGTCAATTTCCCAATTTGGCTTTGTTTTTAGGATGGCCCCATGAAGCTGAGAATTCTTTGTCTCTGTGATTTGCAAGGTTTGTGCAAAACATTTTTTTTTTTTTGGTTTATTTGTGACAATCTCAGAGCTTGAACTCGGGCACTGTCCCTTAGCATTTGCACTTGAAGGCTGGCACTCTGCCACTGGAGCCACAGCTCCCCTTCCAGCTTTTTGCTAGCTCATCGGAGGCTCAAATCTCACACACTTTCCTCCCCTGGGCTGGCTTTCAACACGGATCCTTATATCTCAGCCTCCTGAGTAGCTAGGATGACAGGCATGAGCCACCATAGCCTGGTGAACTTGGGCTTCTTTTTGAACTCAAGGCTGGCTCTCTACTGCTTGAGCCACACCTCCACCTCTGGCTTTATTTTTTGCTGGTTCATTGCAGATAAGAGTCTCGCAGACTTTCCTGCCTGGGGCTGGTTTCGAACCCCGATCCTCCTATCTCAGCCTCTTGAGCAGCTGGGATGACAGGCGTGAGGTGCTGGTCTCTGACTCTGGCTAGCATTGAATCCCTGTCTGCTTTCTCTACTCCTGCGAGCAGCACCATCCCCCTCTCCCCTCTCTCCCCTCTCTCTTGTAGTCCATGATGTTCCTGGACACAGCCAGACACAAGGTAGCACGACCTCTCTGTCGGAATCCAGACGCCAGGCAAAGACCCACAGCTTGGTTTCCATGACAACCTGCCCACCCAGCTCTCTGCAGCTGCGGCCCCCTCCGCTGCCCTCTGTGGCCAGGCCCGTGGGTGCTTGTGCCAGCCTCGGGGCCTCCAGTTGCCTCCGCCTCCAGGGCCGTGGCTGGTGATGGTTGCTCACTCTCTGTGCTGCGGAGGGAAGCATTGGCTGCATTGGTTCCCATGGGGACGGCCGTGGGCGCAGGCTGCCAGGGGTCAGACACCCTGACACAACAGGCCTGCCTACTCCACCAGCTCCTGGGAGCCTCGGAGTCTCTGGAACAGACGATCATTTCTTGTGAATTTTTGTTTTTCTGCGTGGCCAGGCCTGGGATTTGAACTCAGGGCCTGGGTGCTGTCTCTGAGCTTCTTTGTGCCCAAGGCTGGCGCTCTGCCATTTGGAGTCATATGTATGGCACCACTTCTGGTTTTCTGGGGGTTCATTAGAGAGAAGAGTCTCACGGACTTTCCTGCCCCAGCTGGCTTGGAATCACAGTCCTCCAGATCTCAGCCTCCTGAGTAGCTTGGCTAACAGGCGTGAGCCACCAGCACCCAGTTTTTTTTTCCCTTTTCTTAATCGTTATTTATTTTTTTTTTTGGGGTCCGGTCATGGGGCCTGAACTCTGGGCCTGGGCGCTGTCCCTCAGCTCTTCAGCTCAAGGCTAGTGCTCTACCACTTGAGCCACAGCACCACTTCTGGCTTTTTTTCTGCTTCTGTAGTACTGAGGAATCGAACCCAGGGCCTCATGCATACAAGGCAAGCGCTCTACCACTGAGCCACCTTCTCAGCCCTCTTTAGTTTTTAAGTGAATACTGAGGCCTTAAACTGGGGTTCTTACACTTGCTGAGTAACTAGTGCTCCCCCATTTGATCCAAAGTTTCAGCCCTGTTTGCTTTTTCTTTCTTAATTCTTGTTTGTTTTGTTCATGTCTCATTTTGATTTCCCTGTAAGGGTGATGTACAGAGGGGTTACAGTTATGTAAGTTAGGGGTTGTGTACGTTTCTTGTCAAACATTGTTACCCTCTCCCTCCCAGCTCCTCCCCTCTTGTTTAGGTTTTTGTTCTGGTGAAGGTCCCAGACCATTTGGATCCTCCTATCTCCAATGTAGGAGAAGAGTGGAATTCTTGCCTCTTTGCGTGAGCAAGCTTGCACACTCTGGGAAGAAATTTCCCTTTCTTTCACCATAAACAGCACAGGTTTAGCATTGTGTACATTTGAATACAAAAAGAAACTGCCTTTTTTTGTATCCTAAACTTCTCCTGACAATACAACAGGATTCTTTGCGGGGGGGGGGGGGGGGGGGAGTGTGGAAGGTTTGCTGGTAAGAGCCATTTCCACCATGAGCATTATTTTTGGAACCAATTCATCGTCACTAAATGACAATTGTTTTCGAGTCCTGCTTGATCCCTGGGTTTCATACATTTCCAAGTAAGAGAGAGTGGGGGGGTGGGAAGAAAGCAGGGAGAAGAAAAGATTTCTCCGCACAATGGCAGCAAAACCTGAAGGCAGTGTTCCCACACAACGGCTCTTCATTGTGCTCAGAGATGCTCAAATGCTTTGTCTGGTAGAAATTGTTCAGAAGGCAGGTGGAGAGGTTTTCATAGGGAGAGAAAGCATCTGAGATCTCAGGCCTCTTTGCAGGAATGGGAAGCAAGGTTTAAACTAGAAGCCAGGCGCTGGCAGCTCATGCCTGTCATCTTAGCTACTCAGGAGGCTGAAATCTAGAGGATTAAAGTTGTGGCAAGCCAGACGAGCAGGAAAGTCTGTGAGACTTTTATCCTCCATGAACCAACAAAATCAAGCCAGAAATTGAGGTGTGGCTCAAGTGGTAAAGTGCCAGCCTGGAGTGAAAAAACTGCTTATGCCCTGAGCTCAAGACTCAGTACTGGGTCAAGAAGAGAGAAGGAAAAATAGAGAGAGACACAGAGAGAGAGACAGAAAGAGGAGGGGGGAGAGATCAGGGAGGGGGGAGAGATCAGGGAGAAGAATTGAATTGAGTCCAAATGGATAAAGGAAATTCAGCGTGGAGCCTAATGGATATTTGAATCTCAGATGAAATGTGAGTCTTAAGAGCATTTCAATATAATATATATTTAATTGAAATGAACTACACTTCTTCAATCAAAGAAATAAATGACATTAGTGATTTCATGCCGGGTGAGAATTGCTCCATGACCCTTTCCAACTTCTCCCTCACGAAAGCTTGTCTGCCGAAAGTGCTGAGCCCTCACCTATTTGCTGAATGAATGATGGGATGAATGAATGATATGGAATGGCAATTGACAAGGGAGAGGTTTCAACACTGTGCTACTAAGAAGGCGATTTATCTCCCAGGCTTTCTAGGTTTTCTACAGAGAAATGATAGCACCTTGATTATTAGAATGAGATGAGAAACTGAGTCCAGAAAGAGTGTCCTAAAGCAGGCAGTGAGGTGCTCATTCATCCAGGCTAGAGATGGGGTCCTTCTGATCCATGAACCAGTCATAAAGTGACAGATAGCTGGGCACTGGTGGCTCACACCTGTAATCCTGAGGATCATGGTTTGAAGCCAACCTGGGCAGGAAAGTCTGTGAGACTCTTATCTCCAATAACTACTCAGAAAAAGCCAGAAGTGGTGCTGTGGCTCAAGTGGTAGAGCACTAGCCTTGAGCCAAAGAAGCTCAGGGATAGTGCCCAGGCCCTGAGTTCAAGCAAAATAAATGATGATGATGATTAACAAAAATAAAGTGACAGATAAAGGCAGATGCTGGTCACAAAGCTGGGTAATACGCAGTTGAGAAAAATAGAAGGTGTGGCAGCTGGTAGTGTGTGTGTGTGTGTGTACGCACACACGTGTGTGCCAGTACCAGGACTTGAACGCAGGACCTCACACTCTCATTTAGGCTTTGCCTCTCAAAGCTAATGCTCTGCCATGGATCGCACCTCCGCTTCTGGCTCTTGCTTTTGCTGGCTCGTCAATGAGAGTCTCACAGACTTGTCTTCCCTGGCTGGCTTTGAACACAGGCCCTCAGATCTCCGCCTCCTGAGCTGCGAGGGTGACAGGCGCGAGCCACGGGCTCCGACTCCAGCTTTCCATCAGCTCAGTTCTGCTGAAGACACCCCGAAGCTCGGGACGGGTTGGGTAGGGGGAGGAGGATCCGTCCACCCTGTCCTCACGCTGGCCAGCCGGGACCCCATAATCAAGACGCAGTCAGGGTGCTGCCTGGGCCTGGGCCCAGACCGGGGGCGCTGTCCGCGGTGCTGACCTGGGCCTGGCCCTGGGCCTGGGGACGCTGCCCGCGGTGCTGACCTGGGCCTTGGCCTGGGGGAGGCGGGGAGAGGGGGGAACTGTCCGCGGTGCTGATCTGGGCCTGGGCCTGGGGGCGCTGTCCGCGGTGCTGATCTGGGCCTGGGCCTGGGGACGCTGTCCGCGGTGCTGATCTGGGCCTGGGCATGGGGGCGCTGTCCGCAGTGCTGATCTGGACCTGGGCCTGGGGCGCTGTCCGCAGTGCTGATCTGGGCCTGGGCCTGGGCGAGGCAGGGAGAGGGGGGGGACTGTCCGCGGTGCTGATCTGGGCCTGGGCGTGGGCCCGGGGGCGCTGTCCGCAGTGCTGATCTGGCCTGGGGCCTGGGGCGCTGTCCACGGTGCTGATCTGGGCCTGGGCATGGGCGAGGCAGGGAGAGGGGGGGGACTGTCCGCGGTGCTGATCTGGGCCTGGGCCTGGGGGAGCTTCCGCGGTGCTGATCTGGGCCTGGGCCTGGGGGCGCTGTCCGCGGTGCTGATCTGGGACTGGGCCTGAGACTGGGGCGCTGTCCGTGGTGCTGATCTGGGCCTGGGCTAGGGGGGTGGTGTGCGGCCTGCAGGACGCCCTGAGGCTAATGCACTCAGGGGATGTGGGAGAGACATGGGGGTGGGGGACAGAGACACAGAGAGTCACAGAGACACACAGAGACACGGGGAGACACAGAGTCAGAGAGAGACGCAGAGAAAGTCAGAGAGAGACACACAGAGACAAGAGACACAGAGACACACAGAGACACAGAGAGAGAAAGAGACAGAGAGACAGGATCATCTTCAATCAAATGGAAATATTAAAAAATGATAATTTAATTAAAAAGGAAGCACAATGGCTGACGGATTCCAGACCAGTACTGTGATGGTTGTGCCAGGTTTTCACCAAAGTTCGGACACTTGGGGGGGGGGCGTGCATGCATGTACACACGTGCATGCCAGTCCCAGGGCTCTCACTTTGGGCCTGCAGATCTCGCTTAACTTCTTCACCTGAGGCTAGCTAGCGCTCTACCACCTGAAGCACAACCTCCGCTTCTGGCTTTGGGGTCGGTCATTTGTTAGAAATCAGAGTCCCATGGATTCTCCTGCCCTGCTGGCTTCGAACCACCATCCTCTGGATCTCAGCCTCCTGAGTCGCTACGGTGACAGGCATGAGCCACCGGTGCCTGGTCTTTGCTTGGCACTTCTCTTGTGGGTGGGGTACCCCCAAAATAAAAAGAAGCAGGAGCTGCGGGTGGGGCTGTAACAGTGACCCTGGGTCACGGTGCACACCCCACGGTCCCTCTCCACCACAGGTGTGCGCCCCCGAGGGGCTCCCCAATGGGGTCTCCACCTCCTGTCTCTTAGCCGTTGAAGGAAGAGGAAATCACTCCCACTGGTCTTCTTGCTACTGAATTCTGGGTTGTTTTATTTTAAAAAAATAACTCTTTTTAAATTGATGTTTTGGACTAAATAAAGCTCTTCTCCCACTCCAATTGAGCTTATAATGGAGTCTAATTTTATAAAGGGGTCAATTAATGGCTTTGTAAATATAAAAGAAAGGATCTTGGCTGGGGTTTTTCCCCTTCCTTCCTTTCTTTCTTTCTTTCTTCCTTCCTTCCTTCCTTTTTTTCTTTCTATCGTCTCCTCCTCCCCCCTTCCTCCTCCTCCTCTTCTTCTCCTTCTTTTTCTTCCTCCTCCTCCTCTCTTCTTCTTCTTCTTCTTCTTCTCCTCCTCCTCCTCCTCCTCCTCCTCCTCCTCCTCCTCCTCCTCCTCCTCCTCCTCCTCCTCCTCCTCCTCCTCCTCCTCCTCCTCCTCCTCCTGCTCCTTTCTGCTTCCTTCTTTCTCTTCCTCTTCTGCCTCTGCTTCTCCTCTTTCCCAATAAAGCCTCCGAAGTTAGTCCTGTAAAAAATAAATGTCACATTTCTCCTCTGCAGCATGGCAAGCTTTCTTGGAAGAAAAAAATTAACAGGAAATGAGTCAGGAAAACACCCTGAGGCCACTCGGCCATACAAAAGCCCCCTGCACAGTAAAGTCTGGCTGCCAGCCTTGGCCAACTGTAGGGAGGAGAGTGCCTGGCCCACGAGAGAGGACTTGGCCCATGGTTTCCAGGCAGGGCTGCTCTGTGGGGTATGGGACTATAGAACTGACCTGCTGCTTTCCAGAGCTAGGAGGGGAGCTTGTGTCTCAGACATAATTAAGTCAAGAAAGAATGTTAAGTGAACCACTCAAAGCTACCAGCCTCTGTGTGTGTGTGTGTGTGTGTGTGTGTGTGTGTGTGTGTGTGCGCGCGCGTACATGCCAGTCCTGGGGGTTGAACTCAGGACCTGAACACTGTCCCTGAGCTGTTTATTATTATTATTATTGTTATTGCTATTATTCATTGTTTACTTATAGCTCAAGGCCAGTGCTCTACCACTTGAACCACAGCTCCATGTCTGCTTTGGGGTGGTGGATTGGAGCTAAGAGTCTCACGGACTTTCCTGTCTGAGCTGGTTTTGAACCACAGTCGTCCAGATCTCAGCCTCCTGAGTATCTGGGATGACAGACAAACACCTCGGTTCTTTCTGTCTATCTCTGGCCACCTCTCAGATGGCAGATGCCCATCCCTCTGGTGGACAGTAACCTAAGGAGATGCCGGGACAACTGAGATTCATCCCCAAAGGGCTATAAAAGAGGGAAGGAGCTGGGCACCGGTGGTTCACACCTGTCATCCTAGCTACTCAGAAAGCTGAGATCTGAGGATCCCGGTTCAAAGCCAGCCCAGGCAGGAAAGTTCGTGAGACTCTTATCTCCAATAAAACCACCAGAGAACCTGAAATGGTGCTGTGGCTCAAGTGGTAGAGCGCTAACCTTGAGCTGAAGAGCTGAGGGACAGCGCTCAGGCCCAGATTTCAAGCCCCACGACCAACATAATAAAATAAAATAAAATAGGGAGGGACCCCCTTGGACCTATATCCAGCTACCAACTTCTGCACCTCCTTCTGAACCAGGAAGTCTCTTCCTCCTCCTCTTCATCCTCCTCCTCCTCCTCCTTCTCCTCCTCCTCCTCCTTTCCCCCCTCCTCCTCCTTCCCCTCCTCTTCCTCTTCCCCCTTTTCCCTTCCTTTTCTTCCTTTCCCTCCTCCTCTTCTTTCTCTTGTTCCTCCCTCCTCCTCTTCTCATCCTCTTTCTCCTCCCTCCTCCTCCTCCTCCCTCTATTTCTTACTTGGAAAGCAAATGGACAAGACCTCAGAGGGCATAACTCAGTCCTCCCTGCCAAGAGTCCTGATCATGTCTGTGTACCCACCCACCAGCCATTAAGCAGCTTGCCTGTTTCCCTGGCGTCTTCCTCTAACTTTTAAAAAGAAAAAAAATAGAAAAACAAAAAACTTTTGAGCCAGGCACCAATGGCTCACACCTGTCATCCCAACTACACAGGAGGCTGAGATCTGAGGATCACGGTTCAAAGCCAGCCTGGGCAGGAAAGTCTTTGAGATTCTTATCTCCAATGAACCACAAAAACCTGGAAGTGGAGCTGTGGCTCAAGTGGTAGAGCATCAGCCTTGAGCTGAAGAGCTGAGGGACAGCGCCCAGGCCTTGAGTTCAAGTCTCAGGACTGGAAAAAGAGAGAGGGGGGAGAGAGGGAGAGAGAGAGTGAGAGAGAGGGAGGGACAGAGGGAGGGAGGGAGGAATCTGGTTTTATGAAGCCCAATTAAACAGCAAGAAGTTGGAAGTGGAGGTGTGGCTCAAGTGGGAGAGCACCAGCCTTGAGCAAATATAAACAAAAAAAAACTAAGGGGCAAGTGCCCAGGCCCTGAGCACAAAAAAGGAGAGAGGAAGGAAGGAAGGAAGAAAAGAAGGAAGGAAGGAAGAAAAGAAGGAAGGAAGGAAGGAAGGAAGGAAGGAGGAAGGAAAGAAAGAAAGGAGGAAGGAAGGAAGGAAGGAAGGAAGGAAGGAAGGAAGGAAGGAAGGAAGGAAGGGAGGGAGGGAGGGAGGGAGGGAGGGAGGGAGGGAGGGAGGGAGGGAAGGAGGGAGGCCCAGAAGCGGTTGCTTGGCCTGTCTCCATGGAGCTGGGGGGAAGCGAGGGTCAGCCTACACCCTCCTCTCCCCACGGTGAGGAAGGGTGGGGTTGCTTTCTTGCCTGGTGAGGAAGCAGAATGGCAGGAACTCGGGCTCCAGAAGGTTCTAGAACAAGAAAGAAGGAAGGAGGAGAGCAAGCTGCAGAAGGGCTCCTCAGAGCATTCTGCTTAAGTGCCATTGGCGTAGATGCATTAAACTTTCAACAGAGCGCGTTTGCTCGGGGAGAGGAGAGCGGCTACTGTTCTCTTCTTCCTGGAGGGCGGGGCCAGGGAGAAACAGAAACCCAATCCCCAGGACCCCAGGGTGTCCACCATCTCTCCTGGGATGAGAGAGAGAGAGGGAGGGAGGGAGGGGGGAGAAAGAGGGAACAGAGACTCTCAGGAGAGGTCAGAGCCAGAATGGAGAATACCCAGCCACCGCCCAGCCCTTGCCAGCCTCAGGGAACCGTGTACCCCCCAAAGTGCTGTCCACAGGCTGCCCTGTACGGATGGCTTTGGGGGTGTGGAGAAGAAACAGCTGTTCGAATCCCACACCTAGAGGTCCCCGCTCTCCTGCAACTGTCCATTCTGACATTAACCGCCATCACGCATTTCTTCTTCTTCTTCTTCTTCTTCTTCTTCTTCTTCTTCTTCTTCTTCTTCTTCTTCTTCTTCTTCTTCTTCTTCTTCTTCTTCTTCTTCTTCTTCTTCTTCTTCTTCTTCTTCTTCTTCTTCTTCTTCTTCTTCTTCTTCTTCTTCTCCTTCTTCTTCTTCCTCCTCCTCCTCCTTTTCCTCTTCCTCTTCCTCCTCCTCCTCCTCCTCCTCCTCCTCCTCTTCCTCTTCCTCTTCCTCTTCCTCTTCCTCTTCCTCTTCCTCTTCCTCTTCTTCTTCTTCTTCTTCTTCTTCTTCTTCTTCTTCTTCTTCTTCTTCTTCTTCTTCTTCCTCCTCCTTTTCCTCTTCCTCCTCCTCCTCCTCCTCCTCCTCCTCCTCCTCCTCCTCCTCCTCCTCCTCCTCCTCCTCCTCCTCCTCCTCCTCCTCCTCCTCCTCCTCCTCCTCCTCCTCCTCTTCTCTTCTTCTTCCTTCTTCTTCTTCTTCTTCTTCTTCTTCTTCTTCTTCTTCTTCTTCTTCTTCTTCTTCCTCTTCCTCTTCCTCTTCCTCTTCCTCTTCCTCTTTCTCTTCCTCTTCTGTCAACATCTGCTTGAAAATTTCTGGGGATGTAAGACCAGATGTTGGCGGAGTGTCTTTATCTTGGACCAAAAATGGCAACATTTTTCTGGACTCTTTCAATCTTTTTTTTTGTCGGGGGGGAGGTCGGTCATGGGCCTGAACTTGGCCTGGACGCTGTCCCTCAGCTCTTCAGCTCAAGGCTAGTGCTCTACCACTTGAGCCACAATGCCACTTCCGGCTTTTTTCTTTTTGCTTATGTGGTGCTGAGGAATCGAACCCAGGGCCTCAGGCATGCAAGGCAAGCGCTCTACCACTGAGCCACCTTCCCAGCCCTCCTTCAATCTTTGAAATTGGAATTACCGTCATTTCAGGGAGGGCGGGATGAGGGAGGGGTGTCTGTCTGTCTGTGCCAATCCTGGCTGCGCTCTACCACTTTGAGCTATATCTGGCACCACTTCCGGTTTTCTGGTGGTTCATTGGAGATAAGTCTCATGGACTTTCCTGCCCGGGCTGGCTTCGAACCGAGATCCTCAGATCTCAGCCTCCTGAATAGCTGGGATG
This sequence comes from Dipodomys spectabilis, assembly GCF_019054845.1. Lineage (NCBI taxonomy): Eukaryota > Metazoa > Chordata > Mammalia > Rodentia > Heteromyidae > Dipodomys > Dipodomys spectabilis. The sequence goes on from NW_024871280.1 coordinate 93,705, forward strand.
ACAGGCAGGAGACACTGGTGCCCACCTCAAAGTTGTTTGTTTGTTTGTTTTTTCCCTGCTCTAGGTCCTCTGCCTTTACATTAAACTTCAGAATTAATTTGTTAAACTCTACAAAAACAAACAACAAACATGCAGCCAGGCACCGGTAGCTCACGCCTGTCATCCTAGCTACTCAGGAGGCTGAGATCTGAGATCATGGTTCAAAGCCAGCCCAGGCAGGAAAGGCCCTGACACTATTATCTCCAATAGACCACCAGAAAACCTGGAGTGGCGCTGTGGCTCAAGTGGTAGAGCACTAGCCTTGAGCTGAAGGGCTGAGGGACAGTGCCCAGCCCAGAGTTCAGGCCCCACAACCTACAAAAAAAAATGCAGGAACTTTGAGATTGCTTTTAGGGGAAAATTGATATCTCAGTTATAACTTCCACTTATCCCTCATGACTGTGTTGCAAAACAAGCTCAGGGGTCAGTGCCCAGGCCCTGAGTTCAAGCCCCAGGACTGGCCAAAAGAAAAGATAAATAGATAGATGATAGATAGATAGATAGATATAGATATAGATATAGATAGATGACCTGGGTGCTTCTCATCCTAGCTACTCAGGAGGCTGCAATCTAGAGGATCGCAGTTCAAAGCCAGCCTGGGCAGGAAAATCCATGAGACTCTCATCTCCAACGATCTGACCAAAGCCAGAAATGGAGCCATGGCTCAAGCAGTAGAGCACCAGCCTTGAGCTATAAAAGAAGCTCAGGAATAGTGCCCAGGCCCTGAGTTCAAGGCCCAGCGATGTCATAAAATTAAATAAGACACTGCCTTTCGACTACTCTGAAGCAAGGTGAGGCCAGAGGATATTGGGTGAAGACAAGAACTTTGGGGGTCATTCAGAGGGGGGCTGTGGCCATGCTCTACCTCTGGAGCCCAGGAGAAGTGCTCAGTACACGCTCGCTGTCTCTTTAGTGATGGAAGAGGCCGGCTTGGCCCCAGTGAATGAGTCTCTGCTGCTGTGTAGGTTGCTAAGCAACAAGCTCCCTGGGCCCTGCGGTCCCTCATTCCGGGAGGGAGAGGGAGGGAGGGCTGTGGAGGGTTTTAACTCCCCCAAGGGCTTTTGAGCTCACAGGGGACCCTTCTGAGCTGCCCCCCCCCCAATCTGGCAGGTGGCAAATTGGTTGTTTCTCAGGCCAAGTTCCCATCTTGGTCTTTTTCTTTTTGTAGTCAGTGGTGGGACTTGAACTCAGGGCCTGGGGCGCTGTCCCTGAGCAATTTGTACCCATGGCTGATGCTCGGCCTGCTCTGAGCCATATATATGGCGCTACTTCCGGTTTTCTGGTGGTTCCTTGGAGATCAGAGTCTCATGGACTTTTTCCTGCCCAGGCTGGCCTCGAACTGAGATCCTCTGGATCTCGGCCTCCTGAGTGGCTGGGATGGCAGGCGTGAGCCTGGGGATCTGTGGTGACTTCTGGCTTCCAGTCTCTGGTCATCCGTGGGCTGGGAGCTCCGGTGGCCAGCAGCCGGCTCGGGACACAGGCTGAGTGCCTGCTGCCATCTAGTGAAGCTACACGGGCCAGGCAGGCGTCCACTGGCGGACCAGTACATCCAGTGGGGGTACGGGGGGACGGGGAGGAGGGAGGATGGGAGGAGAGTGGACGGCTGGAATGTCCACACTGGGCAGGATGATACACCACAACCTTTCTAGATCCTGCCCACCTCCAACCAAAGGGCAGAGCCTACTGGAATAATGACCATCCGCCGCCTCCTCTCCCCCTCCTCCTCCTCCTCCTCCTCCTCCTCCTCCTCCTCCTCCTCCTCCTCTACCTTCTCCTCCTCCTCCTCCTCCTCCTTCTCCCTCTCCTCCTCCTCCTCCTGCTCCTGCTCCTTCCTCCACCTCTTCCTCCTCCTCCTCTACGTTCTCCTCCACCTCCTCTTCCTCCTCTTTCTCCTCCTCCTCCTTCTCCTCTCCTCCCTCCTCCTCCTCCACCTCCTCTTCTTCCTCCTCCTCTTCCTTCTTCCTCCTACCCCTCTTCCTCCTCCTCCTTTTTTTTGGGGGGGGAGAGGTCCGGTCGTGGGGCCTGAACTCTGGGCCTGGGCACTGTCCCTCAGCTCTTCAGCTCAAGGCTAGCGCTCTACCACTTGAGCCACAGCGCCACTTCCGGCTTGTTTCTTTTTGCTTATGTGGTGCTGAGGAATCGAACCCAGGGCCTCATGCATGCAAGGCGCTCTACCACTGAGCCACCTTCCCAGCCCCTCCTCCTCCTCCCCTCTTCCTCCTCCCCCTCTTCCTCCCTCTCCCCCTCTACCTCCTCCCCCTCTACCTCCTCCCCATCTACCTCCTCTTCCTCTACCTTCTCCTCCCTCTCCTCTTCATCCTTTCTCCTCCTCCTCCTCCATCTTCTCCACCTCCTTCTCCTCCTCTTCCTCTTCCTTCTTCCTCCTACCCCTCTTCCTCCTCTTCCTCCTCCTCCTCCTTCTCCTCCTCCTCCTCCTTCTCCTATTATTATCATTATTGCTGTTGTTATTATTATCATCTTGGCATCATTCTACCGAGGAGTTTCAATTCACATGGCCATTGAGGGGTCCACCACACCTTGATCCATGTCCCCCCCCACTTCTCTCCATCTCTCCTGACCCCGCCCCTCCCTCCTGTGTCCCAAGTCCAGCTTCCCATGTGGACAGTGGCTACTGCAACCACCTTCACCCTCCCTTCCTCTCTCCATTGGTCTGCCCTCCCCTTGAGTCCTCTCCACCCCCACAAAACATATTCCGGGAGGCTGAGCCCCTCAGGATCATGGTTCGAAGCCAGCCCAGGGCTCATCTCCAAGCAACTACCAAAAAGCTGGAAGGGAAGGTTGTGATTCAAGTGGTAGAGCACCAGCCTTGAGCAAAAGCAGGCTTGGGAACAGCACTCAGGCCGTGAGTTCAAGCCCCAGGACTGGCACACACACACACACACACACACACACACACACACACACACACACACGGCTTGTTGCTGGTTAGTTGTGGATAAGGGTCTCAGTAGCTTTCTTTCCTGGGCTGGCTTTGAACTGTGCGATTTTCAGGTCTCAGCCTCCTGAGTAGCTGGGGATCACAGGCTTGAGCCTGCACACATAGGGTGTGAGGCTTTCATAAGAACCTCGTGAGGAACAGAGGCGTGGCTCAGGCGGTAGAGCTCCATACTTGAGCCACACTTTTTTTTAATAAAAGCCAAGTGAAAGCATTAGACCCTGAGTTAATGCACAGTCCTGACACAACTCACTAACTAAATAAATCCTCAAAAGCCTGGTGTTCATGCCTACCATCCTAGCTGCTCAGGAGGCAGAGACCTGGAGACTCCTGGTTAAAAGTTAGCATGGGCAGAAAAGTCTTTGAGATGCTGCTTCTCTCCAGTGAAGCAGCAAAAAGCTGAGCTGGGGGCATAGCTGAAGTGGTAGAGCACCATCTGAAATCGAAGCCAGCATGAGGTTTGTTTGTTTTTGCATTGCCGGTTCTGGGGATTGAATTCAGGGCCTAGGCACTGTCTCTGAGCCTCTTTTGCTCAAGGCTAGCGCTCTACCACTTGAGCCACTTCCGGATTTTTCTGTGGATGTGGGTACTGAGGAATTGAATCCAGGGCTTCATGCATGCTAGGTGAGCACTCTACCACTAAACCACATTCCCAGCACAGCAGAAAGATCTTAAGTTCAAGCCCCAGTACAAGAGGAGGAGGAGGAAGGAAGGAAGGAAGGAAGGAAGGAAGGAAGGAAGGAAGGAAGGAAGGAAGGAAGGAAGGAAGGAAGGAAGGAAGGAAGGGAGCAAGCAGAAGATAACATTAAAATACAACTTCTAGCTGGGTGCCGGTGGCTCACGCCTGTCATCCTAGCTACTCAGGAGGCTGAGATCTGAGGATCACAGTTCAAAGCCAGCACAGGCAATAAAGTCCGTGAAACTCTTATCTCCAGTAAACCACCAGAAAACCGGAAGTGGCGCTGTGGCTCAAGTGTAGAGCGCTTGCCTTGAGCTGAAGAACTGAGGGACAGTGCTCAGGCCCAGAGTTCAAGACCCACAACTGACAAAAAATAAATAAAATAAAACTTCTACACCTATCAAATGATAGAAAATTATTAATCCAGTATCTCAATGGCACATAAAGAGAAGTCTTATTTCTTCATCTTTATTTTATTGGTATGATGTACACAATAGAGATTGTAGCTCATTACAAGCACGCTATCGGACAAATCAAGACCATAGCGGTAACCGTGAGACACACGTGAAATAGTTAATACTCATGAAAAAGAGATGTAATAAGCCATTCATTTATTGATTGTGTTGGAACCTGACCATGCAAAAGGCTGATATATCATAAACTACCTGCAGGAAAGAACGCCATCATGAAACAGACCTATTGAGCAATATACCTAAGAAATAGCTGAGAACACAGTTTGTAAAAATGGTTCCAATGTGATTTGAGTTTTTTATTCTTTTGTCAATACTTTGAACTGGACAGCAATCACACATGCCAGCAGAAATCCCTTGCAGCCTTCTTAGCATCTTCTTTCTGGGTAATAACTGTCAGGGAGCTTTTAGCTTATATCTTTATTTAAAGCATAATAATAAATTAAAATAAATACTGAAAGCTAGGCACCGATGGTTCACGCCTGTCATCCCAGCTACTCAAGAGGCTGAGATCAGAGGATCATGGTTCAAAGCCAGCCAGGCAAGAAGGCTATGAAACTCTTATCTCCAATAAACCACCAGAAAACCAGAAGTGGTGTTGTGGCTCAAGTGGTAGAGCACCAGCCTTGAGGAATAAAGCTCAGGGACAGTGCCCAGGCCCTGAATTCAAACCCCACAACTGACAGAAACAAAAACAATCTCGGGGACAGCTTGTAAGCCCTGAGTTCAAGACCCATGCCTTACAGAAATGAAAAAAAAAGCCCAGGGACAGTGTGTAGATCGTGAGTTCAAGCCCCATGATTAACAAAAACAAGAAATAGCTCAGGGGCAGCGCATAGGCCCTGAGTTCAAGACTCACAGCTAACAAAAACAGGAAATAGCTCAGGGGCAGCGCGTAGGCCCTGAGTTCAAGCCCCAGAACAGGCACCCAAGAATAACCCCCACAACAACCACCACAACGATAATAATAACAATCACCCCAGTGGTAAGAGCAGAACAGCCACGCAAACACGTTCCCTGTCTTCCTCCCAACCCCAGAGCCACAGGGCTGTGTGGCCGTGAGACGGGGAGTCGGGGGTGAGCAGCTCTAGTCATAGTGCACTTTGCCCCGTGCGGCCTCTGAGCCAGGCAGCTCTCATTGCAGAGGTCGGAGGCCTCGGAGGCTGGGGAGGGAGGCCGGCCTTCGGAGGCCACCCTGGCCGCCCGGAGCAGGTGCTTCCGGAAGGCCTTCTGGATGACAGCAGCCCCCAGCTCCTCCTCCCTCCTCCTGGTGGTGCTGACGATGGGCTCGTAGGGCCTCCGCAGGGCATTGGCCTCCATGAACCGATCCTCCATGAGGGCCTTCATGGTGTCCAGGCCGCCTGAGTCGCCCAGCACCCTGGTGGTGAAGGCAAAGAGAACATCCATGCAGTGGAGACGGTCTCCACTGACCAGCGGCAGGTCCATCAGCAGGAACTGGACCTTGTTGGGCTTGGCCACCCGCAGGGGCTCGGGCAGGGCGTCGGCAAAGTCAGACAGGGAGGCGTAGGCGATGAACTGCGTGGCCTCGGGATCGAACTTCTCCCAGATCTCGTAGAACATGTCGAAATCATCCTCGCCCAGGGGCTCGGTGCTCTCCTCCGTGGCCACGTTGAAGTTCTCCAGGATGACGGCGATGTACATGTTGACCACGATGAGGAAGGAGATGATAATGTAGCTGACAAAGTAGATGATGGCCACAGTACGCTGGTGGCCGCTGGCTTGCCCATCGGGGGTCAGTGGGGCGCCAGCCCCTACCCCAGGAGGGCCGCAGCATGGGTTCCAGTAACTCATCCCAGCCGGCCGAGGTGGTGATCTGGAAAAGGCACAGCATGCTGCCCGCAAACGTCTGGAAATTGAAGATATCATCGAGGCCCGCCCCGCTGGGCACCGTGGAGAACCAGCTCATGCCGAAGATGGCGTAGATGAACATGACCAGGAAGAGCAGCAGGCCGATGTTGAACAAGGAAGGCAGAGACATCATGAGAGCAAAGAGCAGGGTTCGAATCCCGCGGGCCCCGCGGACCAGGCGGAGGATGCGGCCGATCCGAGCCAGGCGGATGATGCGGAAGAGCATGGGGGGGAAGGGGATCTCGTGGCGCTCCAGATAGGAGACCAGGGTGCCTGGGGGAGAAGGGAACAGGCCTGAGTCACCTGGATCACGCCCAACCTGAGTCCCACCTCCAGCATGCTCACGCGCTTTCCTGTCTGTAAGCTGACATCGCCTTAAACCAGACAGATAGAACTTCATTGATATCCTTACAGGGTGGTCCAGGGGTCCTAAGTCAGGTAATGCGTACCTCTTACTGTGATTTATTGGACAATGTCACCCCTCCTTTGCTTCTAGTGGGGTCAACGTCCCTAATCAGTACTCGGTCATTTCTACAATGGGAAAGGGAAACGGCCTTCCATCCTTTAGATTTAAAACACACACACAGTGGGCTGGGAAGGTGGCTCAGTGATAGAGCGCTTGCCTTGCATGCCTGAGGCCCTGGGTTCGATTCCTCAGCACCACATAAGCAAAAAGAAAAAAGCCAGAAGTGGCGCTGTGGCTCAAGTGGTAGAGTGCTAGCCTTGAGCTGAAGAGCTGAGGGACAGCGCCCAGGCCCTGAGTTCAGGCCCCACGACCGGACCCAAAACACACACACACACACACACACACACACACACAATGATTGCCAAAGGCTGCACCATTTCACACAGGTGTCTGCCCTCTCTCTCTCTCTCTCTCTCTCTCTCTCTCTCTCTCCCCCTCCCTCCCTTCCCTCTCTCCTCTCCTCAAGTTACTGTTATTGTGATGTATGGAGGGGTTATAGCTACATAAATCAGGTAAATACTACATTTCTGGGGGGGGGGGTGCAGTGTCATTTTTATCTAATTTTATTGTTATCAAGCTGTTGGGTTTTTTAATATGGATTCAAAATATATTAAGTATATATAATTATTAAGTCTTATAGTCATCAGTACATAGAATTATAACTATATGGAGGAATACAGTTATATTAACTATAAGTATAGGTAATTATGATAATTATTATAACTATAGACAGTTATATAAATATATACACATGCAATTATAATTATTATAGTTATAGTAATATAATATATGAATGTTTATATATTATATAAACATATTTATATATTATATATAAATATATATTATATAAATATAATGTTATTATATTTATATAATATTAAATATCAGACAGTAAAAATAGTAGTGTATTTTTTAAATAAACATATATATATATATTCTCTCCACTTTTCCCTCCTCTCTCTCCTTCCTCTTTCCTCTCCTTCTCTTCTATCCTCTCCCTTTCCCTCTTCCTTCTTCTTGTCTCTCTTTTCTTCTCCTCCTCCTCCTCCTCCGCTTTATCTTCTTTTTTTCAGTCCTGGGTCTTGAACTCTGGGCCTGGGCGCTGTCCCTCAGCTCTTCAGCTCAAGGCTGGCGCTCTACCACTTGAGTCACAGCGCCACTTCCGGTTTTCTGGTGGTTCATTGGAGATCAGAGTCTCACGGACTTTCCTGCTCCGGCTGGCTTTGAACCACCATCCTCAGATCTCAGCCTCCTGAGTAGCTAGGACTATAGGCATGAGCCACCATCACCAATTTCTTCCTCCCTCTCCTTTCTTCCTCTTCCCCTTGGTTTTTTAGGGACAGGATCTCAAGCTGTCGGCCCGGCGCTGGGGTTAAAGGTGTGAACTATGGTGCCAGCTTAGAACAGATTTGTGGTTTTTTTTGACAAGATCATATGGATAAAAGAATTATCAAAGGGAACCACAAAAAAAAAAAAATGTGGCCTCCAAACAGCCATGTCTAAGGTCCTCTTGTGCATTTGAAGTGGACGAGGCCGGGGCTGTTTGTTTGTTATTTCAAGGAACTACTTAGAACAGTTCACGAAGTTTTCCGGATTTGTTGATCTTGTGAAGTAGAAAAGCACATTTTGAGTCTTTTCCAATGCAAGGGGGGGTGGAATTCTACTCCGGACAAGGGGCTTGAGTCTACACTTCCAGATAAGTTGATTGCAATCTGTAACTTCAAAGCTCCTTAAAAGAGACAAGCTGTTGTTCCTTACAGGTGTTTTTTACTTAAACGGGGAGTAGGGGGTTGTGGAGATTTGAACTCAGGGCCTAGCACTCTTGCTTTTCTCAACTCCAGGCCGGTGCCCTGACCATTCCGGCTCTTTGCTGGTTCGCTGGAGAGGAGAGCCTTACAGGTGTTCCTGGTTGGGGCTGGCTTTGAACCACGATCCTCCAGATCTTCAGCTTCCCAAGCAGCTGGATGAACAGGCGTGAGCATCCATGCCCGGCCTTCCCCCGCCTCTCCTTTTTCCTTTGAGGAGTTTGAGCCATGGTCCTAAGTCTGGAAGGAGCTGGCGGCAGCCGGGGCTTCTGGATTGTTCTTACACCCGTTGTCTGTGGTTTCCTTCTGAGTTCAACTGACGTTCCGTCTCAGAAAAGCCGAGGTAAGTAAATAAATAATCAGAGAGGAGATCGTCAGTGTGGGTTGGGGACATGCTAAGAAATGGTGACTCGGTGCACAAATTGGGGCAAAAGGGCTG